>NW_011887803.1:441193-554282 GCF_000806365.1 Fopius arisanus | reverse complement strand
AGGAGGGGGGGGCAGAGGGGGTACAGGGGTAAGGGGAATGGTCTTGAAAGTTTATGCGCACACGGGAGGAACGGTTATGCCGATATACGAGCCGTTTGACCGCCTCGAGGGCTTCCCCTCCCTCACCTTCCGCTTTTACGACCAACGAATTGCTGACGAGATGGGTCCAGTGCAGAAGACCCCCGAACAAGAGAGAAGTCAACCTGAGCCCTAGGATAACAAACATTTCATTAGCATTTTTCAAATTTTTCGTCATTCCACTCCAATCCGCGGTCTCCCCTATCCAGGGAGCAGGAAGGGGGTGAAGTGGGTGGATGTCAAGTTACCGTCAAGTCACGAATTTTCCGTCCAGAAAATACGATCCCTACCACGTGATCCGAGGAAAAGACGCAATCACTCAATTTCCCCTTTAATGACCCTACATTGACAATAGGGAATTGTTAAAGGGTTAAGGGGAATTGCTTCTCATTTTTTGGGCAATATTTATTGACCCGTTACGTACCGGAATTTCATTTTTTTTTTTGGGGGGAATTTACTGGCGGCGGTTATCTATAGGGGGTAGGGGGAAATTAATAGATCATGTCAGATGATTAATTGAACATATGCAATAACTGCGTTTTTTTGTTTCAATGGATCAATCGTTCTAGGTGAAATTTCAGATGGCAGGCTATAGGGGAAATAGGGGAAATAGGGGAAATGAATCAATAGAAATAAAATTGATCTGAAATTGGGAAAAAAGTGACAGTTGTACCGATGATGTTGGTCTGAGGCACAGGTTCCCACAACGCTCGTCTTGATTTATCGGCCTGCCACCCGAGCGAACCCGCTGTCATCATCCACGTCTCCCTGCCCCCCCTAGCCCCCTCCCGGCCCCTCTGGGATTCTCTTTTTATCTCGAGAGTTAACTCTCGTCGTTTCCGAGCTACTGTGGAAAATCGGAGAACCACTTTCACTGCGCCAATTCTCCTAATTCATGTTTTCCTGTTAATTTATCGATTTTTTTGTCTTTTCGATTTAAAGAATTTAATTATCAAGTTAAAGAGATAGGGGAGCTGGGCTGACTCATGACGGCATAAACTACTTGAGAGGAGGTACCAATTGCCGTTCATGAAGATTTATTTTTAATCGATTTCATTAATTATTTTAAGTTATGGGAATTCATTCAATTTTTTATCGGGATAGGGGTACAGGGGAGGGGGCACGGTGGAATCAATATGTCTGGTTGCTTGTCAAAATATTACTTGAAAAAATTATTCCTTCAAAATATTACGGCTAAAAGAATTTCAAGGAGACAGACATTATTTCTAGACATTACAATAAAAAGGAAAGAAATAATAAATTCTCATCCTTCTTATATAATTTTTAATTACACCCGACACTAGGTGAATCCTTTATCCAATCCTTTTAAATCCCTACATTTCGGTGCCCCCCACCGAGGGGGCCGAAGCATAGAAATATTTTTTCTCTCCAGATTCTGTTTTTCCCGTCCCCGAAAAACATGAGGGTGGATCAGAGGCAATACCAACCCCAAAATTTGAACCACCCCTGTCTAGGGGCCCCCTAAATTTTTATTTTCCCAACGCGTTATCTTGACCGAAAAAAAAACCGAAAATTCGCTTCAAAATTTAATGACCCAAGAGTTATCACTCAATTCGCTTCAATCAGAACTTCAAAGGAGGGCCCAAAAAATGGGACTCGTGTCAAACGGTGAAACTACGGAGGTAAGGAGATGATTTTTAAAGATGGAGATGTATAGCGGCCGGCAGCTCGTAAAAAAGTAGAGGGCCCACCTTCATCTTTGTCTCTCCACTCACACAGACTCCCTCGTCGTTTTGAACTTCATGAATATAAATGTATGATAAACCATAAATGAGAATTTCTTCAGTGGTATGGACCCATGGGCGCCTTCCTCAGCTTCCCACGTATTATTTTTTAACAGTCGATAATCCTTTTTCTTCACTTTGCGGGGCTTTTTCTGAGCCGTTTTTAACGAATGAATTTTAAACCGCCCACCGCGAACACAATACAATGTTCCGAAGGTTTATCAATTTTTTATGGACTTTTGACAATCGTAGAATAGAAATAAAATTCAAAATATTTCTTTGTGAATTTGCGATTGCGTTTGAAATTCTTGCACAGAATTATATCCATTTTTTTCCTAGAAGTCACGATTAAAAAACAACAAACTCCAAAAAAATGGGAAATTGTGTTTTTTTTTTTTTGGTTTTAAGGTATTGGGAATGATTTCACGTAAAAAGAAGAATATATTATTCTCGTGACGCTTACTGACTTGCGTGACGCTGAGTGATTACCAAAGAGACGAAAAAAGCCGCCGAAAAGGGAAAATAAATTCACCATAAAAATTGAAAACGCTTTTAGAATTCCTCGAGTTAACCCAAAAATTGAGGGGAATAAAAAAAAGTAGCCAAAGGCGGTTGAATTAAATAATTAGCATTGAAACGTCTAATTTGTATTGTCAGGCCATTATTGACGTTTAAAGTAAACGAGTGCACGGCTACTCTTTAATTTTCTTACCCTTCAACCTGAAATCTTCAATTAACTCCAAAATTCCTCAATTTTTTACCACAAATTATTTGCAAGAATCACAAAAAAAAAACGCTGGAAAAATTCGCTATCCATTTTCATTACTTCAGCCGTAAAAAAATTCATAAAAATTCCTAACTAAAATAAACAACACAATAACGCAATAAATAATTAAAGAATAATTGATATTAAAAAAGTTATTCCAACCATTCCACAATCTCTATTAATTTGTTTATAATGAACTTTAAAATATTATGAATAAATGCTGCTGAGTGAGAATAAACAAATTGTAAATCATAATAAATAAATTTTTTTTCCATATCATTGCTTTATCGAGGGATGACGGGGGTTGAGATGATTTTTAATGATTTTTTCATAGAAAATTTAAATAAATATTTTCGAGTGCCGAGTTGCGAACTAAGTCTCGATGGAGGAAGGGCAAAAGCTGAAAGGAGGGGAAATTGGGTGGTGGGGTCGTTCCACCGTACCGTGTGTGCAAACTCGAGAAGTTTAGAAGTCTCCATGGGTTCATCTCGTGTGGCCACGAGGGCTCCAACGGGCGCGTGCTCTTAAATCCCCAGCCCATTCTGCCCCGGTGAAAAATTCACAAAACAGTGTAAAAAATAGGCGAGTGAATCCAGAAAATTCAAAAAATCACCACCTCATTCAGCACCAAAATTCATCATCCCAAATATTCAAAAAATTTTCATTTTTATTCATTTTCAAATAGAAAATTATCAACTACTCAGACAACTGTTCATATTAATTAAAAAACAAACAGACAATTAAAAAGTTAACGCGCAATTTGATTTTTGATTTTTCGTTTTGTGGGAGAAGTTTTTCAAATTTTCAAATTACGATTTTCTTCTGGGGCTTTGATATTTTTGAGAGAATTATTTACGTTCGGAGGGAATGGTGTGAGGCAGCGATGGGGGTGAATAATTATTTATTTGTGGTGGTAATAACTGTTTTGAGTGTTGCCAATGGTGACGATGCACTTGAGTACGTGAAAAATCACCGGAGTGATCGTCCAATAAATAAAGAAGACATCCTACAACCGGAGTGTCAGATATCCGCGACATTGCAGCCAGGAAATGTATCGAAGTGAGTCTTTTAAACATAAACAATTATTTTCCACCATTATCATTAACAGGTACTGAAAAAATTCAACCCTATCGACGACCTCTCGTTATAAACAATATATCTAGATTATACACATTATATTCATCAATCAATTTTTTAAACTAAAAAAAATATCGAAATTAATTTCAAAAACAACAATTTCTTTTACACCCTCATATAATAATTTATATAAAATATATTATTTATCTTTATTATAAATTGAGTGAATAATTTTGAATGTGAAAAGCTGAAAATCTATTAAAAAACTAAAACAATAAAAAGACGACAGAAAAAAAAAATTGGCAGTAGACAGATTATGAATTTAATTAAAAAACTAAAAAAATTGTTAAGCGTAATAAAAAATTCAACAATAAATATCTCGGTGTGACATTTTGAGGTAGGATTGTCGGGTATCGAGATAATCCGACGTTGAACATGCGTGCAAAAATCGAGTCGCACTGATGGATGGAAATGTCAGCGATGTTAAAAATGAGAGGATCACCTCAGGATTTTTATACAGTGGAGGATCCTCGTCACATGTCGTGTGATGCTGGATTTAGAACGTCGGGGGGTCGTGAAACAGACGACCCCAGACGCCGCGACGCCGGCATTGTGTCCCGTCGCTAATTTTACAATGGTAACAACACCGTAACTGTCTCCAGAACTTGCCACTATCTTTCCAACAGTCCTCCATCCCATCATTCACGGACAAAATTTTCACTTCCACCAATCAGCCGAACAGCCATTTCCAATTTTTTTTTTCAGCCACATTTATTTAACAATAATTATTTACATCACATACAACCTTAATACTAATATAAAATACAATCGCTGTCTTATATTTAAATTCGTTTAACCCTGCGGCCTGTAGAGGCTCTCGAGTTCTTATTATAATGCTTTTGTAATATTTTCTATTTTTTTTTTCTTCATGAACTTTTGGAAAAAAAATTATTGCGTTTTATGTGGATTTTTTAGAATTAAATGTGAAGCCACCATTGCTAATTACACCGATTTATTAAATTCTCAGAATAGTTGCTTTATTTTTTTTATTACTAAACAATAAATATATCAATCAATATTTTTAAATTTTATTAATTAATAATATTTCTGTAATTATTCCTAGAAAATAAATAAAAATAATCAACCGATTGATTTTTTCGGCAGCATTCAATTTTTATTTGAAGTCAATCGAGCCATTGATTATTCAAAAAAATAAAATCCACTTCAATCCAAAAATAAAGTGCAATTAATTTTTTTAATTATTCACCATGATGAATATTTGAAAAAAAAAATCTAGAGTAGATGATTAACAGGGGTTGAGGTAAATTCGTAACGAACTCATGACATTGAAAATAATCAACGAAAACGCGTTAAGTAGAGGCTGAAAAATGCGTGTTTTGCACTGAGGGTGGTCCACTCACTTTAATCATCAAGAAGCGAATGACTTTGTTCTGGATATGTCTCATGACAAGACCGGAAGGGAGTCTCATGTTTTTTACGGGGCAACTAGCCAAGCAGACGCGCCACAGAGTCTAAACGTTCCAACGTTTTGGCTCCGTAACTCCTTCCCATTCTTTCCTCCCCCTTTCCCCCGAAATAAAAAAAAAAACATAAAAAAAAAGCGCTCAACTTATCACTATAAAATCCCCGTTAAACGGCCGCCATTTAACGCTCGCACGCCATCCGCCATTTTGTCCAAGCGAGAAAAAATCTATCCGCACTGCGCCACATGAATAAATTTTTCTGGAGAACTTTCTGCATATTGTTTAATTTATAATAATGATTTTTTAATTGCAGGGGTAATTGGAGGATTGAGTACTCGAGTCATTAAATGCAAATTTTTTTTTTTTCGTTACTTACATTCCACTTTTTTCTTACGGCTTCTTTTTAATTGGTAATTATTAATTAATTATTGTTGATGATTGTTCAGATTTTATTACCTGAGTCATCGAGACGGGGAGCCCCTGACGATATTGGTGACCCCGTGCTCGGGTCCAGTGTCCTGGACAGTGACATCCGTCAAACCACCGGAGGACAATCGTCATCAGGGGGACGAAACTGGTTGTAAGAAATTTAAAAAAAAATTAAAAATTCATTCATCAATCACAGGCACACGTCTTCCCCATCAATTCCACCCAGAAAATCTGTATCCACCAACAATTATATAACAATTAATTACAATTACAATTATATCCAACGACGAATATATATTATTATATATGTACTAACACGCGCATTGAATAAAATATTTACCATCTCCACGAATTGAACATGAAAAAAAAGGAGTTAAAGGGCAAATTTCCGGTAACTCATTAGCTCATTGCCCGAGTAATCAATAAAAATTATCATAAACGATAAAGACGTCGATAAAGGAAAATAGCCGAGATAGCTCCCCAGAAGGGAAAAAAATATTTTTAACTCAATCTTCATTCTACCGAATTAAGTTAATGCGTGACCAATAAATATCAATGATATTCCTGTTTCGAAATTGTTTGTCAAGCACTTTCACGATGGCCAGTTAATCAACTTATTCCTGGATCATCACCGTTATTCAGTTACGATGGTGATGAGGCACAAAACTTTACGATTCCATGTGTACAAGCTGGCTTGTACCGTCTCGAGATAAAAACACCGGTTGATAGTAACAAGATGGTGGTTATACCAAAGAAGGTGCTTCTTTATGCTACATCGAGTGCACTCGATCATCTGCCAATATCTTATGAGAATACGAGAGGAAAGAGACACAGGTCATTGAGATTTCAGCCGAGGAGAAGTCGAAGAAGACTCACTGTTTCCTGGAGCAAGAGGTAATTATCAAATTACCATAAAGTATAACGCCTGCCTTTTTACCTGATTAATTGTAATTAATTTGTTATTAAATTGCATTCGCAGTCATGTGGATCCACACCTGTCAACGTACTGTCTGGCGGTGACATCAGGCACTTCAAGACATCCACCCACTCTTTGCGCAGCTAAAAATCTATTGGAGAGTCACTCACACCCGGGACGTGGGGCATCCTCCAAGGAGCACGTCCACAAAGGCAATCCCACCGGTCTCCACTGCATCCACCAGACCCGGATAACTCTTCATGGACTTGTTTACGATAACACCTACAATTTCACCCTTTATGTTGTTCGTATTCCATTAATAATTACAGAATATACAGTAAAAATTACACAAGGCTCATTACAGGTGAATACGAGGAATAATTTATCGACCCGAGTTGCTGCAGAATCTATGAAATACAGAAAAACAAGAGCACAAGTGCTTCCCACTGGCCGATACGTAACAGCGAATTTGCAGAAAAATTATGGAATTATTAATTTTCAGTATGAACCGCATTATAATGGCTCAACTGAGTTTCATGTGTTGCCTTGTGGAGGTGGGGTTGTCCGGGCGAAGCTCAGGGGACCTGGCATCGTCACCAGAGTAGGTGTCACAATAATGAATTTCGTAACAAGTGCAGAAAAGTCACTTTTCCGCACGCCGAGATGAAAAATCACTTTTTTTTCCTTTTATTCGATTTTAAGTTTGTTTCAATCAATTTAAAGATGTTTTTATTCCAGGGATTATATTTCTTTAACTTCATTTTATTTTGGTTTATTTGTTTTGGTTCATTATTTTAATAAAAAGATTTTTTTTTTCACTTTATGCATGGGAATTACGATTGAAATTATTTCTGAAGCAGAAGAAAGAAGTCAAGACGCATGAGTTACTCGAGGCACCGCTGCAGCCGGGGAAAAAATATACTTTGAGGATATCGGCGACACCCCAGGAGCTCGGTAAAGACCTCTCGGTGACGGTCCTGGCGACACAGGCTGGCATCGTTGAATATCCAGAGGTGAATTTCAACGATAATTTCGTTTAAAAATTGTTTTTAGATCCTATCCTAATGTAAAACGAAGAGGAGAAATTAATCTCGAAATATCTCGAACGAGTAAGGGTATTCCCCGTAAGACAACACCGACCCGCCACCTGCACCGCCGCCAGCGCCGCAGTAAAATTTTGAAAATTCAAAAAATGCCAAAAATTCAATACATCCTGAAAATTTGGGAATAATTTTGGAAGCGATTGGAGATTAAGAATTATTGAACAAATATTGCTTGAGGTGCGGGAGGCGGCAAAATTTTGAAAATTCAAAAAATGTCAAACATTGATGTCTAATATCTCTTCAAAGCGCAGGTACCCTCCAAGGAACCCCCACGGGAGTTCAGCAACCTGAAGAACTGCAACGAAGTGACGATCGGCGTCGACCCCGTCGGCACCGCGGAATACTGCGTCCTAGCCCGCGAATTGCGCGGCATTACCCCGATGAAACTCGCCGCAATACCAACAATTCCAGATCAATGTAGTCTACACAGACGTCGGAGGTCCGAGTACACATTTGATCGTTGCGTTAATCGAACAGATCCACCAGGAAACAAAGCGCAAATATTTAAAATAACTAAACTACTTCCGGGTAAATGGTACCAAGTGCAAATCACCGCACAAATTCACGGACAATCGCTGTCCTATCCTCTCATCAAAGTTCGCACGAGGAGAACTTGTCTCCCTTGACCTTGAGAAATAATAATTACATCGATTAAAGATAAAAAGCAGAAAAATTTAATTTTCGTCAAAAAAAATGTGTATTCTGAATAATCAGGATTATCTCATTGAAAGACAATTAAACATTCGAAACAAAAAACCTTGAATAAATTTCAAGTATTGAAAAAAATATTTTTTTTTAATAATTACCAGTCGAAAAAAATAGAAATCATGATTTTGACATTCGAAAAAAATTCGGAGATATGAAAAAAAATGATTTTTGGATGTTTTTTGGTAATTGTTCCAGTAAAAATTATTCAATGAAATTCGAAATAATTTTTTAGTCTCTGTAAATAAACGAATGCCTGTGAATGTGTGAGTGTTGCTAATGTATTTTCTACTTACGTATTTTTGTACTCCAGATAAAAAATTGTAATTAAAAATAAAAAGAGGGGAAAAAAGTGATGAAAAAAATGATAAAAGAAGTGGAAATCTGTTAATAACTGTGAAACGATGCGTTCAATGTAAACACTTGAGCCATCTGCTACATTTTCGCTCGATGATGGCATCTGCGAGGAAGCGGGAGTCAGTTCGCCTGAGCTTCCGTCGCATTAAACATCTCTTGTTCTCCAAAAAAAGACCAACACAATAAAAAAAAAGGCATCGTTGAGAATTCCGTTTACCGATTAATTATCGATTAATTATAAGAGCACGAGAAAAAATTACGAGTGAATCCAAAATTCGAGAATATAATAAAAAAATATTCAATCCCTTTTTTTATAAAATTTCTGCCACTTTTCCCTCTATTAACCTATCGCGATCAGGCCCTACGAATCAATCCTGCAACTGAATAAAACCCCACAGCCTGGTGAAAAAATTCCCTAGAGATAATTCCCCAGATCAGAAAAATCGGCAGTAAAAAAATGAAGGGAGCATTTGAAAGTGACTTGATCTACTTCTCCCCGACGTCTCGCCTGCTGTATCAACTGCTGATCTACCCGATAGTGTCGATCGGCTTCCTGGGAAATATGGGAGTCGTGATCCGCCTCTTCCTGATCCCCACGAAGACCTGCCTGAAGCCGTTTTACAGGGCTTCACTGGTGTCCCTGGCCCTCTCCGACCTTCTGCTCCTGGGGACGACTGGCCCCAACCTCTTGAGCACTTTATCCTCCAGGACTGTTCTCTGGAGCCTCGAGGAATGGGCATGTATGGTCCTCCCGTTTCTCCAGACTGCGGCTGTCCTGGTGGCATCGCTGATTCTCGCTGGAATCGCCATCGATCGATTCACCGCATTCAAAAGAAAAATATCGATCACCCGGGGCCCAGGGTGGATTCCAACTGCCTCCTATGTTCTACTAGTCTGGAGTGTAGCCGCTGGAGCGGCGTATCCAGTTTTGGATCTATATAAACCTCAGAGTCTTCAGATAATAAACAATTCAACGATTTATCGGTGGGTTTTCTGTGTTTACATATTTTTTTTTGGAATTGTTTGGGTTATAACACGTGCGAGGAGTTTTGATTGATGGGGAGACCGAGATCGGTGTTTTCAGGGGGGCAGATGATTGGATTTTTCTCTCCGTCTGGACTTTTACGAGTCCCTGATTCGTCTCAATATTATTATTCCAGAGGTAGTCTCTGCGTCAACGACAGGGAAAAAGCAAAAACTGCGTACATCGCCATTTTCATCGTCATTTTTCTGCCCCTTACCGTCGTCTTCCTCGCAGTGCACGTTCTCCTGGCCCTGAGCATCAACCAGAGGAGGACACCGGGGGACTCCTCGAGGTCGGAGACGAACTTCTCCAGCGAGAATTCAACAGGTTATAGAGAGAACGCATCTGAGTTACAAAAAAATAAAAATGCAAGTGTTTTCCACTCAAAAATCTTGTTTATAGCCTCCACAAATCTCAGTAGACAGAGATCGGGGATTCCCAAGTGCAGAGTCCCTTTGCCGGCGCATGCGCAAAGGAAAAAGCGAACAGTTCGAGTGATTCTGCTTCTCATTCTGGTGTTCGTCGTCTGCAGGCTTCCTCAATGGATTTTCCTCCTCTTGAAGACTCTGGTGGTGACGAAGGGGGGGATGTGGTGGCACCTCCAGGTCGTCCTGTCGACCCTTGCTCTCTTCAATGCCGCCATTCATCCATTTCTCTACGCATTCTTGAATGAAGCCTTGTCCATCGCACACTGGGCTAGATTAATCTGCTCGAGAAACCGAAAATCAATCGATATCGAGAATACCGATTCCAGGGTCAATAACAGAAATTTCGAACAGATTAAAGTGCCTCGGGGACCGTACGCTCCATAAATAACCGTCAAATGTCCGAATATTATTCGATCAATCCTAATTAAATTTGTCTTTGATTTGTGATATTGACGTTGTCATCGATTTATTTTTATCTATAAATAAAGTGATTTTCAATATTAATTCAATAATTAAATATTTAGAGCTCGGACAGGATGAGCTTTTTCAGGTTATCACCAGGACTTCTCGCAGGTTCATGCCTGAGTAATTCAACAGCTCGATTCAGGTGAGTGATTGTGTCCTCACCCGGGCAGGATGAGAGCTCTCGGAGGGCTACGGCAGTGTAGAGGGCCAGTCGTCCACCGTGAGGGTCCAAAATTGATGTTGTTTCTAAAATTCTTCTGCATATCTCGAGTTTTTTCGGGTCCTCAGGTGACAGGAGCTGAATGAGGGAGTGGCCCACGGCTATGCAGTGCTGGTGGCCAGGATGGAGGAGCACTAGAAGCCTGAAAAATATCCGTACAACATACCTCATTTATTTATTTAATAATTAGGGAAATTCTATCTCGATATTCTATCTAGATACTTCTAACAGTGAAACGCAAGTCCCATGACTTCTCCAAAAATTAGCCGCCATCAATGTTTTCGGTAATTAGGGGAATCCCAGAAAATCATCATCCGTGTATATCAGGCATAATGGCTACCGCTCAAAAATCGAAAGTTGATTAATTAAAATCAATTCAAAAAATCATTAACGATTGTTAATGAATATATTTGCTATAAATATTGACTGTTATTAATATAATATTCATTTTCTCTACCTGGAGTGCAAGTCACTCAACCTATCCTTCGTCGCTGATGCCATTACATTCTCCACCTCTTCGCCAAGCCTCTCCGTCAGCTCGAAGACTTCCTGTGACGTCAGAAGACCTAAAAAAAAAAGGATCGCGCGGGAAAATTTCAATTTTCAAAAATATATTGACAAATATGATGAATTGGCTATATGGAAATGGCGGATTCGCGTGATGGTATATAAAATATTATATGGGGACTCACCTGGACACAGATCACAGGACCATTCAGTGCCAGAGTCAAGGGGATCTTTAGGGAGAATTACCCCAGCCCCACAAGGACACTTTAATGTTCCTAAATGGCTGCCCAACTCCGTGGGGTCTTTACATCTTTCACAACGACAGGAAAAGTATTTCGTGGCTAGAAGATGTTCACGACGTGCTCTCGTTGCCCACAAAACGTGAGTGTAAGTCGTCGACAGGTGTTCACCCCTAGAAAAAAATTCCAAATAAATTCGTAAATTATAATAAACAATAAACTAATCAATTCGTAATAAATCACAAGGACTCACATTTTGATCGGTCTCAGTGCCTTGACGACGATTTTAGGCCGACCCTTGGAGTCCAGCACAAATCCATGTCTAGTATTGGCCATGCACTGATGCTCGAGGAGACAGGCAGTCTGATAAATGCCAGCGGATCCTTCAGGAGGATTTGTATCGAGTGCATTAACATCAATCAGACCACAGACTTTGGAGAGAATATCCCTGCCCATCGAGAATGCCTGGAGGATCGGCTCCAGCTGCTGGAAGACAGCTTCCACCTCCTCATGAGCCTCCGTACCAGGTCCCCGGGACTCTTCGTGACTCTGGAGGGCTGATAGGATTTCCCAGCGTTTGGGATTCCTCTTCTTGAGGATGATCATCCTCAACGGTAGCAAGATATCGCATCTTCGTGATCCATAAATAATAATATAAAATAATAATAAATAAATAATAATTACTCAACTGAAGGCACTCGAGAAAAATTACATGATTGAAATGTCAAATTATAATTTAATTATAAATTAATTAAATGGAAATTTATGAAGATGGTGAAAATAATCAAAAAAATCTTCACCTGGGGATGATCCTGGCCTTTTCCAGGAGCTTGCACTCGAACCCATGACGATTGTCGTCAAGAAGACCATTGCAGGACAGCCTACAGGCATACCATCCACATCCTGGACAGCGAATAGGTACTCCGGCATCACCACAACCAACACAAACCCTCTGATCGGTATGAGCACCTGGACCGAAGACAATTGGACCCTCCGACATGATGAGATCGTCTCGCTCCAGGTCTCGGGTCGCTACCAGGTGTCTTCCAAGGCTTGACGAATCCTGGATACTCCAGCATCTGCAGGAGCTCTTGTGATTGCTCCAGTCTTGCTTCTGGTGCTCTGGCCTGCAGTAGAATGTACTCCTGCAACCGGTGCAACGCAAATTCGCTGGAGCCCCACAGACTGCACATATTCCTTGCTCACCACCCATTTTTAAATAATTACTTCACTGATGGTACGATGATGAGGATCTTCCTGAGGGGTGGAATTTTTAGCGGGGCTTTTGCGGATATTTGAGTGAATTTTCTTGGAGAGATGATGGAGAGATGATGGAGCGATGGTGGAGAGATGATGTGAGGGATTTCTTGGGTGCACCACAGGCGAGTGGAGAATGAGGGGATCAGACTATTTTAGACAGGACTAGAATAGTTTTAGGAGGGCAGGAGGGAATGATGCTGTGTAGGCGAAATTAGACTAGTCTGCCACACACAGAGAAACCTTCAGTCCTCATATATACAATAATTTTCCTACTGGAAATTACCCCTGATAATTTTCCGAGGAAACAAAGTCTTCTAAAAAATTTGCGGTCTCAATTGTTGTTAATAAATTATTCCCAGATAAAATCCATAACAAAAATGATGGGTACGATTTATTATGTTCATTTATTCCGTGAATTCTGGTTATTTATTTGATAATTTGATGAAACTCGAGGGAATGGCAATTTCGGCTTAAAGGGGGCAGACTCGTTAAGCCCTCGTTTTAATAAATATCCCCCTCACTCCATTTATCCCCTCACCTGGTGATTGGAAAGCCGATCTATGGATTCCACTGGGCAACCTGCTGTGTCCTCCAACCGTACATGGCTAAATATATTCCGAAAGTAAGATACTGATCCATGTATCAATTGATTAACATTAGAAAACGTTCACGTTCATCGTGTACCCATGTTTTTTCGGTTTTTCCACGTTTGGATGAAAAAAACAACACACCGCTGACAAGACGATGTTGAGAATTTTTTTTCCAACGATAAATTTATGGATGGAATAACCAGGTAGATGACATCTTCATTACCAAACGTGGAAATTCCATTTTTCCCCATTTTCCAGTAAAAATATATTCTAATTTCACCAATATATGATCGAAATGATTTATTTACAAGAATATAAATCGCCACTGGATAAAAACAATTGATGGTGTATTTTTTTCTATCATTTTTATTACATAAATTACGAAGTCATGAGTTCATTTATACATTATCTCTTCCTTGAATAAATAACTAACTCAATACTTGTCACTCGTCAATAACCAGTCGTTGTGTACAAAAATATTAAATTCTCGTCAAATTTGCTCGTGTAACGAACAGAAAAGATAAATAACCAACAAAGAAGAAAAAGAAATGTTTTTCAATAAAAAATAACGAACCAATTAATAATAATTGTATTAAATTAATTTAATAAATAACCTAATAGGCACAACGAATTTTCATAATTTTTTCTTGTTGTCCTTACTAGCATCGAAATGAGTCTTCTGCATCATTTTTTGTTTAACGAATGAACAAATATCCCTGAAAGTGCAGATGATGTTGCAGATGATTTTTGATGGTGATTCGTACTCGTTGGGAACAATACCATCGACTGATGATTCGAAAAAGCTGAAGAGGGGAAACCAGATTCTGGTCCTGTTGGAGTCACGCTGCATGAGGGCCTGATTGTTGGCGAGGGTGTGATAGTACAGAAATAAACGTGAGGTGATGTAGAAGGCGACGAATACATCGATGGAGTAGTGCTCGTGGGCAGCCAGAATGAAGAATATCCCAAACATATTGAGCATCCAGGTGAAGGTGTGGAGAAAGTACATCGTCCTGGGTGTGTATTCAGTTATAAAAAAATTCAACATTGTCAGTGCAACGGTGTGTCCACTGAACATGTAATCTCCACAAGTTCTCACACCCTGGATGGACATGCCAGCCCCTCTCCAGATGACATACGCCATGGATATCTTATTGTACAGCTCTCCATAAGCTGTTCTAGCCCAGGGATCATCTGGTGTCGCTCTGGGTTGACACTGGAGATGAGCACCAGGTACTGACAACGAAGTTATTAACATCGTGACACATCTGAGGAGGAAGACAGTGCCAGATAACGCAAAGAATCTCCTTAGCAATATAAATCTGTACTTATGTACAATTAAAACAGCTAGCCAAATGGCAAATAATAGTGTCCCCGTGACCTCGCACATGTCAAAGGCCCAGGGAATGTGGGGCACATTGTCCAGAAAAATATCCGGGAGAGGTGGATATTTCTTCATGTCAGGAACTCGATCATGAACTATCACCATCACGAAGGCAGTTATCCACGTCACGATGAACAAATATCCAAGGCTTATCACTGTTTTCCAGATCTCCGGGGGTAAGTGGGATGCATGACCATCATCTGACACCGAGGCTGAGTAAAACTCGTGCTCTATTGAACTCTCGTTATTAGATGTTGTGCTCGGCAACTAAAAAATCAATCGTTCGTAATTAAAAATTCATCTGCGTCATTATCTCAAAAACTATCAGATTTACGACAAAACGTCATATTAAATAATATGTAGAAAATATCATTCTCTCAAAAAAAAGTTCTATAGCTTATTCCTCTAGAACCCCTTGTTAACGAGATAATCCCAAAATTATCTCACCTCATGTCTCTGCTGGCTGTAAAAATTGCTAGAGAAGAACTCGATCTGCCCTAGATCAAAGAGAACCGTGACATTGTCCTTCTGAAGTTTCTTGATGCTGATGTACAGTCTCTTAATCTCCCCAATTTTTCCTAGATTCATTCCCTGTCCCTTGAGATCGTCCTCCCTAAGTGTCAGCAGTGCTTTTCCATCAATATCATGCGCTTGAAACGTAGGAATAACTCCAGAATGTCCAGTTTCCCTCAGCCACAGCACCACCTCCTGATTGCTCCACTCTGCCACATTCTTCGGCAGTTCCTTTGACATTTTAAAAGCCCCAGACCCTCAATTTAAATAATCAAAATCCCTCCTGCCTCTCAAAAACTCATAAAACACCTTCTGACACCACGTATCAACACACGAATCCTCAGATGATTGCACTTGGAGTAATTCTCTTGTCTACTCGACATTCTTCAAGGTGGGGGATTTAGTTACCGAGTACATCAGCCCATTGTTCAACCGATGTATCACCAAAACAAATGGCAACGATGTTTGTTATCAAATCGATGACTAATCTGCAACAACGAAAACTATAAGATCACTTTTTTCCATTATCTCGATAACTCAAGGACATCCGGCATTCAGACCCACCCATTTCATTCCCAGGAAAATTCTCAATGAAATCCATTAGTTCCCTGTCAATTTTGCCCCAGGGGTTACTGAAAAATTGATAAGATAAAAAAATACTGACCTCGACGACTGAAACTCCTGTTGTCATGGGAAACTGGAGATAATGGAGTTCATGATCTAAGGGGTGGAGATCAAAAATTTCTCTGGGAATTCGATGAGAGGGGTTTTGCACCCCTGACACTCACGGTTATCCAAAAAATGAGGAATCACTGGTGTTTTTGAGGTTTGGAATTCCGGAAATTCGGGGATTTAGTAGTGATTTTCGAGGGATATGTAAAGAATTAGTGAGCACTTGTCAAAGTCCGGAGAGATAATTTCCATGTGGTGATAACGATCGGTGATAAGGGCCTCTTCATAAAATTGACTAACGATTTCCGAAGTGCAGCTTTGTTGAGATTTTAGCAGTCACTAGGACGCGATTGGAATTGATGATGAGGTCGATGGCTTCTTGGTGTTATCAGTGAAGAATTTTGTAATTTATGACCGACTCTTTATTGATAAGGGGATTAATTCAATGGGGATAATGAGGGGGCACGTGTGACGTATCATGTTTAATTTATGAGTGGTGAAATTGATGGGGGACGAGGGTTTTTGTTTGGAATTAGAGATGAGGACGGACATGTGGAGTTGACGTTTTCGTTGACGATTCCAACGGTAGAGGGTGGATTATCGGATAAAACAGTCATCCACGTGATTGACAGGTAATAAGACATTCCTGTCAATTTGTTAATCATCTTCGATACCTTTCCAGCTTAAATTCACTTTTTAAAAATACGTTTTCGCCTTTTGTCATTCTCTTCAAAAGTTTATAATAAACGCATGAAAATGGTCACACAACCTTGAATATACGTGATTCATTAAATAATGACATGTTAATCCTCCTCAATTAATAATTTTCGAATTTTCAGTTGTAATCGCTATTCAAAAATTCTAAAATATACTATTAATGAAATTATATTTTTATGATGAGCGCGTTGTCTAATGGGCAACGTGCTTGGCTGGCACGCGGACGGCTAGGGTTCGATCCCGCCATCAATCATTTTTTTTTTATCAAAATAATTCCAATTTTTTTTTTTAATGGCTAATCGATGGAAATATCGTTTAAAAACACAGCATTGCAATAAAAACTCGGTTAATATTAATGAAAAAAAAAAACACCCCAGCATTAGGTGTAGCGCACCCTCTCTCTTGGCGTGAGGTACTACGATGCCTTTGGAGTCATTCAAACCCCCAGAACTGACCCTCTACTTTAGTCAATCCTCTTTGCGTCATTGCATGCCACGTACATAAGGTCAATGAAACCCGGTAAACGGTAGTTTCAAGTGGTGAGTTGGCAATCTTGCAATCATCGTGGTTTACCATCCGAATCCCTCCCTAACCTCTAAACTTACATGTTTTTACTGAATTTTTCCATGTTGACGGGGGGGAAATAGAAAAAATATAAATCATCGTTGACTGATTGAAAAATTTGTACGAATAATCGCCAGCGTCGAGTGAATTCAAGTACTTATACACTCAGTTGAACATTAAACGCATGTACTTAGTACTAGTGGAGCAGATATTTATGAGTAATTGGATAAACATTTGAATGAGTTATGAGTGGACAGAAATTTCAGTACGACGAGAGTGGTGGAACGTTTTTCTATTTTCTACTGTCATTTCTTGCGCTTATTCTTGTACCTGGGACTTATTACCTCTGGCCACGATCACCTAAACAAGGTAAGTCGAAGATTTTTTTTATATCGAAATTATTGTATTCCTTTTAAGAGAGAATTCATGAATTCTTCCGTTTTAATGGAAAAATTATTTTTCTATTTTAGTTCTATTACTCGGAGATATTGGAATTGTTTCTTTGAATCGTTCAGAATTTTTTGAGTTTTTTTGTGCAAAAGAAAAGTCCAAGGAAATTGGAGAAATAATTGTTTCACTGTTTCATCTTCATCTAATTTTTTTTTAATATTTTGTAATGATTTTTATGGGTTCTGTGGAATAATTCAGGGTTGTGCAAATAATTTCAGTGTTCATAAACATCTTTTATTTTTTCAAACATTTTTTCCTTTCGAAACCGATCTTATGAATCAATATTTATACAGCCTTTCCTCATCGCTTACTTTCCTCCTGATGGACTTCAAACTTTATCCCAACCTCAGTGTGAATCTTATCATTTAACATCCGTAAAAAATCATAAAAAATTCCACTCGATTCCCGATAACTCTCACTCCTCAAATAATTACCTGAAATCCCACCCACTTCTCCATAATAAATTCCATCTCTTTTGTTATTAAACTATTTCAAACACTAATATTTGAATCATCTCCAAAACTTCCTCACAAGTATAAAAAAGTTGAATTAAAAAACAGATAACACAAATAAATAGTCAAACGATTCCCCAGCCGAATCTTCACGTCTATTTTGCATTCTGCAGTTTCTTCAGTCTCTTACCCACAGCCGCTTGAAATTTTGCGATAGCCGTAGGATCGTCTGTATGATCCCGGTAGTTCCATCTCAGGATGTTGGCATAGTGATTCGTCAGGGACTTAGCAGAATGATGAGAGAGTTCCTAAAGAAAATAATCCCAAGTGTAACTTTCCCTTCCCCAGTCATCCCCAAACACTTGATTGCATCTACCAAATACTCACAGGAACCCCGATCCTCTGAAGTTCTTCCCACGCTCTCAATGCAGTCCCTTTATGAATCATATCATAATCTATTAATGCCTGGATCATCGCCCGATCCTCATCTAATGTGAACGGCTTCCTGCGACTGCGAAAAAAAAAATTACCCCACAATTTCCATCAGCCTCCACACGCCATTAACATTCCCTTGATTATCTCGATAACACGGGGACACAAAAAAAAATACACATAGGACTTTTTTGTAGTTCTCGAAATTCTCCACAAAAAAGTCTCATATCATTTTTTCCAGAATCCATCCCTCCCCGAGATAATCCTAACTGAAAGAAAAGAAAACTTAAAAAAAACTCACACTGGGCTTCTGAAATATCGTGGTGGTCGGGCACTTCTTGGATTTACGGGTCTATTCCTCAGAGAATTCTTTCCTCCAGGTTCATTTCTGTTCTCCATGATGGCAAGTCTCGGTTCCATCCAGTCATTGGCCTTGCGCCACTGCTCCTCCGCTATATCCTCATAACTAGCAACCTGCAGGGTCTGCTCCCTTCGCCCTTTCGAGAATTCAGGGCCCTTTCCTCTGCTCGTACTGGTTTCAGCATTTGGCCCTCTCGTATTATTCTCCAGGGATTTTTCTCCTTCATTTCCTTCATCCGAGTCCTCCGAGTCTATATCCAAGAATTTCTCCACCTTGCGCTTAACAAATGTGTCTCTCTGGGGAATCGAGCTCATGGAATTCGCTGGAGGACGATGAGAGGCTCTCCAGCTCTCACCTCCTTTCGTTTTAATCTTTTTCCCTCGATTTCTTCCAGATGAATCACCCTCCAGCTGTTCCAGAACATCTGGAGAAGAACTCTCGACGCTTATAGATCTTCTAATTCTCTTTGAATTTCTGGGCGAAGATTTTTCCTTCGTTGTCTCTCTCTCATTATTAGTTTCATTAACTGGAGGAAATTCTGGAGAAACTAAATCGATGATGGCTGGAGAATCATTAGGATTGTTTCCTACAAGTTGTTTCTGGGATTTTTGAGTTTTCGTTCTCTCTGGAGTTACTGGACTCCCTGGAGAATTTAGAATTCTTTTCTTTTTTCTGTAAGGCCTGAATAAAGGTGAATCATCGGAGGCATGACCTGGAATTTTGGAATTTTCAGCTCCATTCGATCCTCCACTGCCGGAGGTGCATTCTGACGCGTACGGATGATACCCTCCGGGCGTTGATTTTTTGTGCAAAGTCAACTCGTCTCTCGGTGGGCCCTGAAATTCTCCAGCTCCCTCGAGTGGATCCTGGAGCGTCGAGTGCTCATCACTCATGTCCATCTCCTCGTGAAAAATTTCTTCTCTTCTCACCTGTAATCCTGATAATTCCAAAACACAAATTGCATTGGTTGTCCCTTTGCATCGCCTCGGCGGGGTCTCGGGAATAATTTGACTGTCAGATATTTCCTCTTGCGAGGAATGAACTGGGGATAGACAGGCCCGAAGCATCGGCTTGAATTTCTCGGAACCTGGAGAACAGACTAATGGAAAATTCAGAGCATCATCAATTTGTGAATTCGGAGAAACGCGCTCATATTTTCTGAGGACTTTTGACTCGATCCTCGGTGAGTCCTCTCCAGATCTCTTACACTCAGATTTTCTCTCCGTTTTAACCAGGGGATCATTTATTCCTGGAATTGTTCTATCAGGGGCTGGAGAGTTTTCTCCACTGCTTGAAGAAATTTCAGTTCTGATATCTGTTAGTGGAAGCGGAAGGGATTTTGACTCCTCTTCTTGGTGTCCATTTGACTCTGAAGATGAGGAAGAGGAGAGATCCGAGTCGGATGCTGTAGCGTATCCCTTTTGAATTTCTCGCAGCCGCTTCAATTTGTGGGAAACTCTTTTTGGTACTTTATATCTTTTGTATGTGGGCAACATTGATGAGAAGAAATGGACGAAGAGGGACCAAGCCCGATGGGGCAATATCCCCTTTTGCTCGAGAGAGAGCCATATTGATATGCACAGGGCATGGTCGACTGAGTTCGTACTTATGAGGTAATTTAGCATCAAGTTCTCATCCTCGCTGGTGAAATCCTTCTCTGGCGGAGGTGATCTGCGAGAATTTCCGACGTAAAGCGAATCACCCCAATTTATTTTCAAATATATATTTCAAATCCGTGGATTTTTTCCAGATTTTCTACTTAATAAATTTATTACCTCTTTACTCTTATGTTTTCTTTTATTATATTATTATTTAATTTTATTTTCGGGAGAATGTCAATGAATTCTTATCATTAGGAATTGTCAATTGATTATTATTAATTTTAAATGAAAATTTGAAGAAAAATCTGAAAAATCAGTCGAATAACAGGTGTTTTTGGAGGATTTTCTATTTTTTTTTAAATTAATTAGCGTGGTGGTAGAAGGCTCGTAAAATTAGTGAATGAATAAGGCAAATTATTTATTTATTTACTCACGTTCTCAGGACTTTAGGGATCGTCTTCTTATGCTCGTGAGGACATTTTCTCTTTTTCCTGTGGATTCTCTGATTTTCTTTTCTATCAGAATCAGAATTTTCAGTGTCCGGCTGATGTGGACGATAATTTTGTAAAGAATGTCCCACTTCTCCCTTACTCGTTGTCGGTTTATCCTCATTAACCTTGTGATTCCCCATTTATTTATTATTTTTTATTGATTATAATCAATTGAAAATTTCTTTAATCTTTTTATTAATACATCGACCCCCAAAATTCTGTTAAATTCCAGGTTAGATTCCCATATGGCGTTCTTCACTCGATGATGCTTCTTTTGGCGGTAAAATCCGCGGAAATGGCGACTCGCGGGACATTTGAAATTTGTGATGATCGGGTTTGCGTTTTCCGAGTTTCGAATGTTTCAGATTCTAAAGATAATAGTCTTGCAATTATTAAGTAAAACAAAAAGAATAAATACAAATCAAAATTTAACTAGAGAAAGACAAAAATTGAAATTTCTGGATATTTATATATTTTTATTTTCACTTAATACCACAAATCTCAAAATAATCCCACAAAAAATCCGAATCCCTAATGATGACTATTTTATATAAATATAAATTTAATGCATTTAAACAAATCAATAAAACGATAAAAACTCGTAATGAGGGGATATAATTAATTTATCCAGATCCAGATCAGTTATCGAGGAAATGCAGATGTCCAGACTGCCAGAGGAAGAAGGAGATCCTGGCACAGCAGAATCCAGGAAAGACGACAAAAACAATTCTCATAAAGGCCTTCATAATCGTCTGCTGGATATTCCTAGCTTTGCTAGCCTACAAGGTCTCCCAGTATGACGCGGAGATGGCGAATTTCGATCCCTATGAAATCCTCGGAGTCTCATCAGGTGCATCAGAGCGTGAGATAAAGCGTTCATACCGTAAACTCTCGCTGATTCTTCATCCGGACAAAGAGACAGGTGATGAGAAGGCTTTCATGAAGCTGACAAAGGCTTATCAAGCCCTGACAGACGACGAGGCCCGCTCCAACTGGGAAAAATACGGCAATCCAGATGGTCCAGGTGCCATGTCCTTCGGTATAGCTCTTCCCTCGTGGATCGTCGAGAAGAAAAATTCAGTCTGGGTGCTGGGACTGTACGCAATGGTTTTCATGGTGGCTCTACCCACTGTCGTCGGCATGTGGTGGTACAAGAGCATTCGTTACACTGGTGATCAAGTTCTCCTCGCTACAACCCACATGTACTACGGCCTCTTCAGTGGCACCTGTACAACTGTTTTAAAACGTGTAATTATGATTCTTGGTGCATCCTATGAGTTCTGCAAGGGTGCAAACGCTGAGATTATTGAACGTCAGTCTGACAACGAGGAGATGCCATCGCTCATTAAAAAACTTCCCAACCTGGGGGAGAAAAATAAAGAGCCACCTCTGTGTCATATGTACTCGATCAAAGCTCGGGCTATAATTCACGCTCATCTGTCGAGAATTCCCTTGAATCCCCGGACCCTCGAGAAGGATCGTCAGTACATCGTGAAGAAGTGCCCTTATCTCATCCAGGAGATGGTGACGTGTGTCAATCAGCTGATTCTTCTTGCCTACTCTGGACGACTGCCACTTCTCCCAACTATTCACACTATCGAAAATTGTATGAAACTTTCACCGATGATTGTCCAGGGCTTTTGGCAATTTGCCAATCCTCTGCTGCAGCTGCCACACATCGAGGAGGAGCATCTCAAACATTTTCTCGGTAAGAAGAAGAATGTCAAGACACTCCAGCAACTGGCCCAGCTCAAGGGAAATGAGAGGAGACAGCTCCTCCGAATGCTGAGTGATGAGCAGTATGAGGATGTAATCAGGGTCCTCGGTAATATGCCTTATGTTGATTTTAAAGTGCTGTCTGAGGTGGTTGATGATGATAATCCAACAGTTTACACAGCTGATGCTGTTGTTACGGTTACGGTGACACTCACCAGGAGAAATATGAGAGAATTGTTTGGGGATGAAACAGCCAAGGAGAAGACTGTTGATGAGGGTGAGGTTGAGGGTGAGGAGAAGGAGGAGAAAATTGAAGCATCCATGAAGAAGACGTCCTGGTGGAAGCAGAAGAAGGGGGCAAAGTCGAAGATTGATAAGAGGAAGAAGCAGAGAGTATCCAAAAAAACGGTGCCCAAGGGAAAGAAGTCTGTTGAGGAGGAGAGTGAGAGGGAGCGGGAGAGTGTGGGTGGTGGTGATAATGCCAAAGAGGAGAGCTCTGATAACTCTGAGGGGGAGAGTGAGAAGAGTGAGGAGGAGAATGGCAAGGTCAAGGTCAATCAGGAGGATGATGATGAGGAGTGGGAAAAATTTCAGCAGAGGATAGCTAAGAAGGAGAGGGTTCTTGAGGGTAGGAGCAATGTTTCTCATGAGGTTCACTGTCCACTTTTTCCCGATGTCAAGCAGGAGTACTGGTGGGTCTATATTTGTGACAGGAAGTCTCATACTCTCATTACTACGCCCATTCATGTCACTGGGCTTGTCGACACCGAGGAGGTACAGCTCAAGTTTGCTGTACCTAGCTGGAAGGGTTTATTCACTTTCTCTGTGTGCCTCAGGAGTGACTCGTATCTGGGGTTCTACCAGACTCAGGATATTAAGGTATTTTTAATATTAATCATTTATTTTGTATTGTTAATGAATTTTATTTACTCCAGTATTTTGTAGAATTGAAACAAATGTCCATTGTTTATTGTGGTCGATTGTTTAATGGAATTAAACTTTTTTTTTAAGCTGGATGTTATAGAAGCACCAGCTATACCAACTCAGCATCCACAATGGGATATTTCCGATGAAGAAACTGCCGAGGAGAATGATGCAGTTGACGAACATTCCGAATACACCACAGATGAGGATATCAGTGACAATGAATGATAAAAACACCAAATTACTTAATTAATTGAAGATAATTCAACGATGAAGTGGTGGAATTGTTTCATGAATCCTTTTTTTTTTTTTTGTAAATGCATATTTTCATGACGTACGGGTTCACGGAAAAATATTATCGAAATTTTTTATTAACTTTATATTACATTTATTTTATTAACTTCATATTAAATTCACCGAGAAAAATCTCGGGGAAAATTTTCTTTAGAATTGTCCAAATTTTCACGTTCCACCACTTCATCACAATTAATAACCAGAATTAACGAGTTAAAGTCAAATAAATCAACTAATTAAGCACCCCAGCTGATCAAGAAAATCAGCCAGGCAGCTCCTCAAATTTTTTTATACTAAGAAATAAATTTTTGAAATTAAATGAATACCCGAATGAGTGGAAAAAATTCTGAATTCAATCTAGATCTAAAGTGAACTTTTTTATGCAAAAAAAAAATCTTCAGACAGACTAGTTACTTAATGAAGTAGAAGTGTGTGTGTTACTCCGGAGAATAATAATTATGAAAATATAATTATTATAGTGCGACTGTGCATAATAGTGAAACTAAAAAATTCATAGATTGATCACGAAGAATTATAAAATGATACATATTATACATTATACATACTATATTTATTTTAACAATTGTTGCTCGGTACGATTAACTGTAGGGATGACTACATGTGCACAATCTTTTTAATAAATTATATTGTCTATGAATTAATCATAAACTCCACTCAATGAATTTTTTTCTGTTTATTCTTCTATTATCGATAAAAAAAATAATTATTCTTTGATTGAAAAAGGGAGGGCCTTAATTGATAAATTAGAAATTTTTGTGATTAGTTGATAAAAGATGAATACATAAAAATTTAATTGTTAAATGAATTATGAGTTTTATTTTCTTTTCAAAATGGAAAAAAAATTTCAGTGTTATGTGAGTGATTTCTCTCGAGATTCTCATTGAGGCCATTTTTTAATTCGTGATCGATTTCCATCGCTTTTACGTCTTCTGGATTTGTTTTTGTGTTTTTTTTTTGTTGAGCAATTGAAGGAAAGTTTCTGGGGACGAGTGTTCAGTCATCTGTGCTGGGTATTGGTCCTGAGAAGTTGTCAGTTTATTTTCAGATATACGAGAAGGTGGAAGAATTACTAGAATGATCAGAGTAATTAAGAATTTATTATTTAAGACTCTGAGAAATTATGGGGAAAATTGTGGATAGATTATTTTGATAACATTTCTGTTTTAGGTGTGGAAAATTATTTTTGTGATTTTTCTGATGATTTCGACGATGGCCAGCACTTCTGAAGGTAAAAATTTTGAAAGGAAAAATTCTTAATTCCAGAATACCTGACGATTGATATTTTTTTTACAGGAAAACGTAAAAAATTATTCCCAGGACCGATATTCACTTTTGTAAAAACAGACAAACTGGGAAACGTGAAATGGGGAGTAAGACACTACATTCCTCGTCCCTGATTAATTATAAAAATCGATTTATTCATTTACATTTCGTAGAAAAAATTTATTTAAAAATAGAAATGTATTAATTGACTGCTGTAAACTCTGAAATAACAACAATTAATATATCTCTATCGAATCACTTCGATTTCTGAGTCTTCATTGATCGAGAGAACTGAGTTTCACTTTGATGTCTTCCATGTTAGTTAAAAGTTCGTTTATTCTGCAAAAAAAAAATCATTATCATTAGTTATAGGGAGTTATTAATGAGTAAAGCAATTTCTGGTGCGCATAAATTCTCACAAGTGTCCCAGGACGATGTTATCCTTGACGAGAGTATCTCCACCCCCTGCAATGGCCTTCATCTGCTGGATTTCACCAGTAAATTCCTGAAAATCCCTCTGGCACTGTCCCAAGATTGTCTGAAAAGACTCGAGAGCTTTCTCGAGCTTTAGAAGCTGCCCCTCGATCCCCATGAAGCGCCCCCCAACAGCCTGAAGACCCTCGGAATTCAAAATCTCGTGCCTCACGCTAAGAAATCTGAAATAAATTTCAATCATCTTCTTGGCAATCCACAGTTTACTCTGCTCCGCTGTCATAAATGCTCTGAACACCGCCTCCCCCTCCTCAAGGACGTTAAGGAACCCCGAGGAGTCTGTAGAGGACGGAAAAATCTCCTTCGCGATTTCCTTAAGGTCCCAAATATTTTTCAATTCATTTTTTATCCCTCTGGCACTCGACAACAAATTCGAAATTTTTTTGTGGAGCTGGTGAGAGTTTTGAAGATTCCTGGAGGCCCCGGGATTATCCTCGCGGGGTAGAGGCACCTCCTGGAGGGACTGGTGGAGGTTGGACGAGGCCGACAGCATTTTTTCGATTTTTTCCGAGAGGCAGAGGAAATTTGTGTCGATTAAGTCTCTAGAACAAAAACTACACGTAATTTCTCACTCTCGATTTTTGGACAGTATTTTGATGAGCGTTCGGCTATAATATTATAATTATTATAATTGTATAATTACGATAAAAAATACGTCGATAAATAAATTTAATGGAAATGCCGAACCCTCATTCTGTGGGAGAATTAATTCATCACATTTTAATTGATAGAGCGATGATGTATTTCTTGTAGAGTTCAACTTCTTGTTTCATGAAGAATACCGTAGCTCCGTACAGTTTTCTGAGGGTCTGATAATCATATTTCTTCGTCAAACCTCCCTCAATCATTCTTTGAACATCTTTAGGTGGAATAACGTCTGGCAGAACCTTGACCAGAAGATTGTCCTTCTCAAAGACGATCACCTCGTCGCCATCCTGAGAGATTATTTAAAAATGGTTCTGTATTTATTTTATTTATTCAATCTACTCATTAGGGTAATTTTTACCTCCAGAAAATTCACGATTCTGCCATCAGGACAGTCCAGCAATTTCCCCCCTGGCGAAACGAGAAGTTGATCCTGGACTTGAATTTTCTCTCGTTCAGAGATCCATTTTCCAATATCTAGAATTTTCGTTGTATCCTCTACGAGTAAATTGTCCGTCTTGTAACGAGATACGAAGAATAAGTGAACGATCTGTACATCAAACAAAAAAAATCGTTTTCATGATTGTAGGGGTAATGAAGAAGAAAGATTTTTTCATGTTTGAGATGTACTTTTTTCGTGAAAATTGTCTTCAACAGGCGAAAGACTCCATTAACACTTTTTCCATTTTCCATTATTTTCCCGCGGGTGGATGGCTCCCACTGGAGGACTAGGCGAAACCAGGGGGTCAGGGCGTCCCTCAAACACCTGAAAATCATTTTTTAATTTAAATATCTCTTTTCCTCCAGGGGATTCCTGAAACTCACTGAGGTATATTGCTAGGATCATCGATAGATGAGGAAAATTCAACTTTTCCGTTGATCTCTCGAGCTGATATATCCTCGGGCCTTTTGTTTCTTATATGTTTCATCCTGCAATAATCAATAGAACTCGATTTTTAATGCATTCAAATCGATTTTTTTTTAATTGAATTGAATGAAAATTTTCCCTAGCTATCCAACGCGATTTTTTCAAATTAAAAAAATCAGGTACCAATTTTTGTTGAGCGCCATGTTGGGCAAAAATGGTCTCGTACCGGTCAGGATTTCGTAGAACAAAATCCCCAGGCTCCAGTAGTCGACGGAGGAGCTGTAGGAGCTCTTCCAGAAGAGTTCTGGTGCTACATAATTCAATGTACCAACGATGGAGGCAGCAGCACTCGCCTCGCCCAATTCCTTAGCATATCCTAAATCAATTAATTTGTAGGTGCTACCTGATCTGCCATCCTGAATGACAATATTTTGGGGTTTTAAATCCCTGTGGGTGATGCCATTGGCGTGAAGGTACTCCACGGCAGAGGAAATATCTCGCATAATTTTGAGGACTTCTTTTTCGCTGAGACCCCAGAAGTTTTCGGGACGATTCAGGACCTGAAGAGATAAGAGAAATAAATGAGGGGAAAACTGAATTTGTGGGGAAGAAATGGGAAAATTTATTTATATCTCAATCAAATGAATAATTTACGTCTCTGAGGTCTCCCTTGCTGCAGTACTCCATGCAAAGCACTGGAAGCAGTGGATTCGTGTCTTTAACATCAACAGGTATATCTCTAGTGCCTACGATGTTCGGATGGTTAATTCGCTTCATGAAATTCACCTCCTCCTTCCACCTCTCTATTTGTCTCCGAGACAATTTTGATACGTCTAATTGACATTTTTTTATTGCTGCAACACAATTAATCCTCATGCATACCAATACCTCCAAAAGGATCTTTTATACAACCAAAATAAAAATAAACTATATGTTTCAGTAACCCTCAATTAATATTTCTAATTATTTAAAAAATTGCACTCCATGTTCAAAAAAAAAATAACGAATAAAACGAAAGCAAATAAATTTTTTTACATTAAAAAAAGGATAAATAAAAATTATCACTGACCGGTCCCTTTCAAAAAACATCACTAACATTGAATTTAAAAAAAAAAACAAAAACAATCACATCAAGAGTATGAATAATTGCAAAAAACCAAGACGAAGAGAATTGCCATTCAAACCCTGAAGAACAAAAAATCCGACGTCAGACCGAAAGACCTGATAAGCTCACCCCTGGTGTCTCCATTTTCCACATTTCTCCAGAGCTCGACAACTCCAAAGGCACCACTCCCTAGAGCTTTGACCCTGACCCATCCTCCGGTGGCCCTGTCACTGGATTTTTCCATAACGTCCACTGAAAAAAAAGAGGACGAACCCCAGATAACATGCACAAAAATGAGTAATACCTCCTAAATCCCCCAGAAGATGGCATCTGGCTGGTGGAGATGAGCCAATGGGATTGGAGGAAACATCAATGCAGCAAAACTCCTCCAGCTGATCATCTGGAGTCCCAAAAACACGTTAATCAGCCCTCAAAGCAGTAGTTTTCCCTCAAACTAGGCAATTTTCGTGATATCACCGTGATTTCAGTGATGTTCTGAGGACTCTAGTGATTTTCAAGGACTTTCTAGTGACAGAAGTTGACAACAAGGTTGAGAGGAGTGTCCTGGTGTTTATTTACGTGTGAAAATACCCTCCAGCTGTCAATCAAGCGATTCTCAAAGTCATCTCCGGAGTCGTAGGATTTGTTTTGCATTTTCTGCTGAAAAAAAAATGGGATCGCTCACCAGCCGACAGAATGCGGGTGTCGAAGAGGTGGATATCGTCTCGAATCACGCGTACAAGTATCCCCCCAGATCAGGAAGCTACTTCGGAAGTCACTTCATCATGGGTGGGGAACGTTTCGACACACCTCAGCCGGAGGCCTACCTCTTCGGTGAAAATCCGGATCTCAATTTCCTGGGGAGTCGTCCAACGCCATTCCCTTACCCACCACCACAGGCCAATGATCCCACCAAAACCCTGAAGAGTCTCGTAAACATCAGAAAAGAGTCCCTCAGGTTGACGAGAAGCTCCGACCAACACGCCACGTCCTCAGAGTCCAATGACACCATCAATGCCATCAAGCATTTCGGAGAGAACGACGTGGACAAGAAATCCACAAAATTTAATATCGAATTTACCTTCGATTGCGACGTTAGATGCGCAATAACTGTTTATTACTTCTGCACTGAGGAGGTTACCACCAAAGGCGTCACTTACAATCCTCGGGACCCATCAATGAACTCTGAGACATTTCATTACAAAAAAGGTGCTAATCAGCTGTTCACTCAGTCCTCCCACGTGTTCGATCCGACCCTCTTCAACGAGGAGGACCTCACCTACAACACAGATCGTGAAATAATTCCAATCGCCATTCACTGTGTGGCAGAGGAGGGCTCAGATGAGCCCAGACAGTCTCACACAACGATAGCTGTCGTTGAAAAACACTCGGACGGTTCCTACATCCTCAAAGCTCTCAAGCAGAAGCTCTACGTCGATGGTCTGTGCTATCTACTCCAGGAGATCTACGGAATCGAGAACAAGAACACGGAGAATACGAAGCAGCAGGGGAGTGACGACGACACCGAGGACAATGGGTCTGAGTGTGTCATCTGCATGTGCGACGTCAGGGACACCCTCATCCTTCCCTGCAGGCACCTATGCTTGTGCTACGGGTGTGCTGACTCCTTGAGGTATCAGGCCAACAACTGTCCCATCTGCAGGGCACCCTTTCGCGCTCTTCTCCAGATCAAAGCCCTCCAGAAGGCAACTGGTGTTGTTATTTCCAGTCCACCACTTCCTGAGGGAAATTGTGAGAATATTCCATCGGGATATGAAGCTGTGTCCTTGATCGAGGCGTTGAATGGACCCTACACACCAAGAACAGCAGCTATACCTCCGGATTCACCTGACACCCCTGACACCGACACCGCGAGTGCTATACAGGCAGCTGAGGTTCTCAATAGATCAGCTGAACGAACTCCAGTCCTCAAGCACGCCAATCATAAAGAGGGCGACCTCGGTGTGTCGTCAAGGTCAGGTGGTGTAACACCATGCCCAACACCGGAATTTCGGATGTCTGTGCTACTGGCGAGGGACGAGACTCAGGTAGGACAGAAGGAACTCCATGGAAGGTCACCTGGGGTCAGGGCAAAGGGTCAAGGTCACTGTCGAGATAAGACTGGGCACAAGGGGAGGGATATGCTGCGATTGGTCAATGAGAAACAATCGGCTGTTTATGAGAGTCAGGGTCAGGATGAGGACAGCGAAGCTGAGAAACTGTCGCCTCTCCTTGACTCAGCAACAACCAATGACAATCATTCCAATCATCGCATCTGTGATATTGACCTTGACGATGATATTCCCAGTGCCGAGACCGAGGGCGATACGGATATGAATTGTCATTCTCATTGACAAAGACAGATAAACGTGTACACGAATTTAATGTCGGAATCTCCGTTAATTCGGAAAATGCAGAATCAATACTGATGATCATCCCTGGATTACTGGGGGTACTCGGGAAAATATCAGGTTTTTAATGATGTTTTTTAAATCATCACAAGTTCATTTTTCCCTTCATGAACAGTTTTAATCCGCTACATATCTGCCTATTTTCATGTAAATATAATAACATTGTTATATTCTGGGAATAATTGACACGAGTTGATCATTGGTGTGGTGATTCGTTAATTAGTGATCGAAAATAGAGATCAATTCTTCTTGATTGAATGGGTAAAGGCATCAAGAAATTTCTTGTTGTTATTGGGACGATGAATGATTGTTATTGTGAAGTTGAATTTTTTATTGTTGATGCTATTGATTATAAGGAGACTTCATTTTTTTTAATGTGCTCCCTTTGCTTAACGAAATAAAATCATTGTCAGTATTCTAAATTTACTCTCTTCGTATGCATTTTTACTGCATCGGTGAAATCCTGTGATTGCACCGATTCACTCATAGCGATATTGCGCAGCGTTCTGCGCAGTTGTCTCTTTGGCAATCTAACCCCAATAATCGACGCAAAATCGAACTAGAGAAGTAGAATTTATGAAGAATAGAAATACTGCATCGATAAAATCTCGAATATCGAGAAGCATTCATGTATCTATAGTCACGTATAAATATAATTGCAGGTGCATTTACAGATATAGCTGGAATACTAACGAATGAAGTGATAAAACATTTTTTAAGGATTTAAAAAATGAAAGTAAGATTTAATATGAATATTTAATATGAATCGGACAAAAATCGAAAAATCAGTATTCTAAATTTTTCTTTTCCTTCGCCCTTGAAACAAATTTCACAATTACACCGATTCACTAATGGAAATCCTGCGCAGTCTTGTGCGCAGTCCTCAGTAGGAATATTGAGACAGAATTTAGGCGTAAATATTCACGTGTGAATATTGATATAATAAAAAGTATGTATACATATATACTTGAAATATATAATTAAGTGGAGTAATTGGAGCCGAAGCATTGAAAAAATATTAAAAAATCGATAGCTGATGAATGATGAGAGAATCTTGATCGCGAAGATAATGACTGGAAAAATTGAACAAGTATCTTAGAACAAAGTGGAATTGTATTATAAATTTTATGTAGGTGCAGATAATTAACTTTAGGATTTTTATATAAAAAATTATTCTATTGTGAATTATATCATATTCGTATTAAAATATTCCAGACGTAAGTGTAGATTATTCACGTTGAATGTCAAATTTGTATGTAAATTGTAATTAGTGGTACTTTTTGCAGTTAAACGGTAGCTATTGAAATAAACATATTGTTTAAATCGAGGTAATAAATATGCCAAAACTTTGGATGTTTCTATTTTCAATGGAAAATCCCTCCCTGTATTTTTATTATTTATCACTCCTTCATTCATTCGCTGTTAAACAATCATTTGCTATTCGTCACGAGAATTTATAAAAAATTGTTCCACAAAAATGAGTTTTCAAAACGATTTTTCTCGGAGGGGATGAGCGCATGCGTTAAATTATTCACCCTCATCCCCTGGAGATCGGGGGTGTGTACACCACCCCCAAACAAAAACATCCCCACCCAGATGACTCAGAGTGATTAGAACCAAGATCTGTTCAGGTTCTTGCAGTCTCCTTGGAGAATATTTACCGATTCTTCGACGATGACGGAAGTGAAGAAGGACGACGTCGTAAAAATTCTGCACACCTATCCCCTGTGTCGAGTGAGTTTTCCTCATCCTGAGATATATTTTTATTGATCAGTAAACAAGTCTGCGTATCCAAGAGCACGTTTCAAGGAATTTAATCGACAATTGATCATTATGGAAACCACGTGTAGAGAAAAACGCATTTAAAAAATTTTCTTTCTTTGCGAATATTTGTTTTTTTAAGATATAAATTATTATCGATTTTGATGTGTCCCAGAAATGTGACATGACAGACGAGATGAAGCAGGAGGCGATGGAATTATGTGTGACAGCGGCTGAAAAATACGCTGACAACTACGAGAATGTTTCGCGGATGATAAAGGAAACGATGGATAAGAAATTTGGGGCTTCCTGGCACACCGTCGTCGGCGAGGGCTATGGATTTGAGATAACGTATCAATTGAAACACCTTCTGTATATGTACTGCGCAGGAAATTTGGCGATTTGCATATGGAAATCGGCTTGAGAATTCTCCGACGCCGCATAAACCGCAACTGGACGATCGGGTGAAGTGAAAAAATCGGCACACCTCAGGAACCTGAAGAGATACAACGATGAAACATGTTTCATTGGATAGCCCGGAAAATTTGTGACTTTAAACTCTCATTGTGGAACCATTTTGCACCGCGCATTAATGAGATATCGGTGATATCGGTATTCCACTCCCAAATTCGAAAAGGGATAATTAACAGAGAATCACTGGGTCAATCTAGACCGTCAATTAGGGTTTGAAATCGGAATTTTCTTGGCTATCCAGTGAGATATTACCCATCAATCTCCCTCGACTCCTTCCCCTTGAAATCCCTCAGCGAAAAAAAAAACGCAACCGATTTTTTTCGTCCACTCGATCAATCCTGACTCAATCACCGATATCCGAAGGACAAAATAAAAAAAATAATATCTCAGGTCGAAAATGAACTATTAATCATAAGAAATCTATTATCAATCGTGTAACCACGCGGAGAAATTTTTTATACACCAAAACGATTTATTAATTGTGAAAAAATAGTTGAGTTAATTTTTAAATTCAAAATAAATGGAGTGAAATAATGGAGAGAACGAATGTACGACTCAGGAGAAAAATAAATGGAGTATATTAATCATATTTATTCTATTTGATTAATCCGTTAATGCGTGCATTAATTGCAATTGTTTATGTTAAAATTGGACGATTAATTATTCAATTTGGAGAATTTTAAAATATTTTATACAACATAATACGGAAAGAGAGTTTGATTTATTAATTATCCAAATCCCACGACAGTTCTATAGACCAAAACAGCGATATTTCCTCCCGAATACATATGCATCATTGTTTTCTCCTGGTAGATGACAGAGAACCCATAGGACTCACCGACGATCACCTGGAAAGGTGCTCCGAACTTCTTGTCCAGGTCGTCTTTGATCATTTTCGCCGCGAGCTCGTAATTGTCAGAGAATTTTTCAGTGGCAGTGACACACACCTCCAGGACTTCCTGGTGCATTTCCTCGGGCATATCCGACGTTTTGCAGAGGGGATAGGTGTGAAATACCGGTGTAATTATTTCTTTTTTTATCTCGCCCGTTGCCATGACAGATTTTTACCGATTAAATGAGAAGTTGGCGCAATTCACTGAATTTCAGTTGGAAACATTCATTTATCGATTTATCTCGACGATCGAAGTAGGATGGAATATTTTTTATGATTTTTAATGCCGATCTCTCGATGGGATAAAACAATGTGTAAAAAATAAAATACAGAATATTGTTTTTCAAATGTTTTTTATTATTCAATTATCGATCTCCAAAAATTGTCAGAAGAGTTAGGCCGTGGCCAGGTACTCTCTGAATTTCTTCCACGCATCGAGGGGTCCGTGCTCTGGCAGATACTTGACGTTGCAGCCATCAGGAGCAAGGCGTCCAGCTGCTTTGAGCTCCTCGTACTCAGCTCGATCATACTTAGTGAATCCCCATTTCTTGGAGACGTAGATCTTCTGGCGACCGGGGAACTTGAACTTGGCACGCCTCAAAGCCTCGATCACTGAGGCCTTGTAACGGTCTGACGACCTCACACTCATGATCGGCTGTCCAATGCGAACCCGGGCAACTGTACCCTGGGGCTTGCCAAAGGCACCTCTCATCCCAGTTTGGAGCCTAAGTGAAAAATTCACAGCTCACAATTATGAGAAGTTATCGAATCCTTACAGATTACAATTGAAATTAAAAAAATTAATTTAATGGTAATACAATTCTCAGCGAATATAAATAAGTTGACATTTTTGAATTCACAATTCAAGGAGTAATCAATATTTTAATTAGAGAAAATTTAAGGAATGCAGTGAATTTTACCTATCGGCCCCGGCACAGGACAACATTTTGTTGATCCTGATGACGTGGAAGGGATGGAGTCTCATGCGAATGTGGAATTGATCCTTTCCTGCGTTCTTCACCATGTACTTGTTGCAGCAGATACGTCCTGCCTCAAGTGCCTCTGAGCTCAGCTGTTCATACTCATCTGACACGAGATGAACGCACAGGGGAAAATCCTCGACACTCGCCTTCTTCTTTCCCAAATCAAAAATACGAATCTTCGGGTCTGGGACACCACGACAGAAACGAGACTTTGGGTAAGGCTTGTTTTTGCAGTAGCGATAACTGTACAACGACAATTAAATGATAATTAATTAAAGTCTTTCAAGGTAGGAAATGATTAAGAGAGTTAGAATAAAGAATGAATAAAACATTAATTGTAAAACAAAACAGATGAATTATTGCTCTCCAAAATTAATCAAAATATGCATTATACATAATTTGTTTAAATAGATATAGCAATTGAAATTATGGAATGCTTTATTTCATCATATGGAGAAATATAGAAGTCATCGGGTCAATAAAAAAAAAATTTCCTAACCACAAAATTGTTTGCGTACAGTTGCAAAAATATTCGATCCCATCGCGATGATTTTTAATATTTCATCCACTGAATTATTGGGAGTAACTTATGAATTGTTTTTTAATGAATAAATAGTTTGGGTAATTGTTAATAACATAAACAGCATGAGAACTCACCATCTCGCTGGTCGACGGCCCATGATTGACCTGCAATTAACCACAAAAAGATTCAATTAATCCAAAAAATACAAACACCTACGCTAATTTCGATGATCGGTTATCACAATTATTGGTAATTAATGTGGATAAATGGAATGATTGCTCGAGAATAAATGGAATAAAAGTGAAATAATTGGGGAACATACCGATCCCTCAGGAACTTCTCGAGGGAAAAGGAACGCACACTCGGGAATTGTCGGGAGAGATCGGAAAAGAGATGCAGAGGTACGATCTATGAAAACGACGAGACGGTTTTCATGTGAGTGATCTTTTCGACAAAAGGTGGAGACACGATACCGTGGGAAAATAATTGAAATTCAAAACAAATAATTTTGTAAAATGAATTGAAATAATTAGAAAAATCTCATGTAAAAATTAATTAATCCTGAGATGAATGAACATTCAAAAAGAATAATCAATATTTTTTGGTGATGTATCGATGAAACAATTATTCTCTCCAGAAAAATTGAATTTTCCCTCCATTTTTATTAATTAACGGCGCCAAGGGGCTATTCCAGCCTCCATTTTGTTCCCACACGCACACATCGTTAACCTGTCAAAAATACTTGGGGACTTAAAAATAATTGGCAATCAATGGCGCTTGGTTTTTCCATGTTTATTCGCTAATTCTTTGGTTTATATTGTTGAAAAATGAAGTCGTTTTGAAGAAATCGTTGGGGTTCAGTGATTTTAATCATTAGATCAAGATGGCAAGACCCAAGTACAAAGCAACCTCGGATCTCTGTGCTGATTGTGGAGCTCTTGGTGAGATTAGAATAAATTAATTTTTTCGACTCAATCTTATATTCTTTTGGATTCAATCGAATTATCGCTATTTATTCCTATTATATTCATTATTCAGACCTTCAAATAATTTGAGACTCATTATCAGTGAATTTTCATTTTTAATTTACCGTTCTAATAAAATTTTCATTAAACAACTTTAATTTTTAAAAACTAATATCAAATTGTGGAATCTTCTATCAATAAGTAATTTAAAAAATACAGAATTAGTATTGATTATTTTTCTCCTACTTAATCGTTGCGAAATATTTTTTTTCAATTTATCACAATTTTTAATTTTTTTTTGGGATAATTAATTTGTATTTTGGGACCGAGTACATATATTTGGATTTGTCCGGGGTATTAAGTGATTACTAGGTTCCCCTGAGCTCCCAGAAATTGTATATAAATAAATGCCAGACAGGAAGTAAGTCATTGGGTGGCGTAGAGGCATCTCCCATGGTTCTGACAATTTTTTTTTTCTCATTTTCTGTTTGTTGGACAGGGCCAGGATGGGCATCAGTGAACCGTGCCATTTTCTTGTGCGACGAGTGCTGCAGCATTCACCGAAGCCTCGGACGACATGTGTCACACATCAAGTCCCTCCACAAGAGCGTCTGGAACCCATTTTTGCTCTCTGTGAGAATTTATCCAGATTTTCCACTCATCGGTTTAATAAAAATATTCAATCGATGAAACCATCCACCCGTTTAAAATTTCTAAACACAAATGATGAGATGATTTTATGATATTACAAGCCCATCACACATTTTCCTTCACATTTTATTGAATATTGAGAATTAAATAAGCCTTTATCCTCGATATTTTTTTTCCAAAAAGTTGATTAATTTTCTCTCCCATCAGATGGTGCAAACGTTGAACGATAACGGTGCGAATAGCATCTGGGAGCATTCCCTGATGGACCCAAGTAATTCGAAGATAAACCGACGCAAGCTACAGCCCAAGGATCCCCTGCACCCAGTAAAAGCTGATTTTATTCGGTTAAAACACCAGCAGCTGATGTTCATATTGCGCCCCAGCAAAGATGAATTCTGCAGTGACGAGGAGTTGAGTAAACAGCTCCACAGCAGTGTCAGGACTGGCAATCTGGAGACTTCATTGAGATTGTTGGCACAGGGTGCGAATCCCAATTATTTCTACAAGGAGAAAGGAACAAATCCCCTTCACGTGGCTGCCAGGGCTGGCCAGGCACTCCAGGTGGAGCTCCTCATTGCTAATGGAGGCAATCCAAGTTTAATTGATTCTAATGGGCATACACCCATGGAAATTGCCAGGTATAAATCATTCATTGCGATTGATTGATTGATTTATTTATTCAAGTCGTTTTGTCATTCTTTGATTGTCATTCATTCACTGGGATAATATAATTTCCCGTATTTATTCACATTTCATAGGATGTCGGGACATTTGGAACTGTCAGAGAGACTCGTTGAGTGCATGTACGAAGTCACTGACAGATTGACGTTCTTCGTATGCTCGAGGAAGCCAGATCATCGCTCTCAGGAGCATTTAATTATCCCCGAGTGGTCAGTCAATCTCGAGAGGAACGAGTTGGCATTTGAAGCTAGAACTCGACTCCAACTGCTTCCTAATAATTTACTCGAGGAGCTAGCCATGGACGTCTATGACGAGGTCGACAGACGTGAGACTGAAGCTGGTGAGTGATTGTCGTAGGATAATTAATGATTGTTACAATTTCTTGAGGATATCGAATTTAATTTATTCATTCATTAGTGACCACGTTATCTCATCAACTGGAATTTGTTGATTAATTATTTTTATTCCAAATGGAATCATTGGAATTTATGTTTTTCACTTTTGGTGTTGTATCGATCGATTATAATATTCGATGTCCTCAATACCGAAAATATTTAGAACCTAGAAAATTACTGAACCATTTATTTAGTCTCCCAATATCGTAAACTCAGTGTTAATTAATCTCTGTTAATGTTCATGGATACTATTGTTAATTAATCATCTCATCACGTTGAAAATCACAATAGGCCATTAAAACTATTAGTCCTTCGATATTATTTTCCATTAATAATCCGCATGAATTCTTTTCTGCATCTACAGAGGGACAGGTGAGCAACAACCTAATTATTTAAACAGAATTATTTACTATTTATCTGAGTAGACAATAAAAATAGTCTAGTGTTGTATAAAATTTGTGATGACGTCAGGATTTAATGGACTCTTTCAAGATCTGGAAGGCGGAATATTTCATTACGAATTCTCTGATTAATCATTCGACATTTAGATTCATGTAGACCTCATCTCACTCATTGACCAATCGGATTTTATTTTTGTGGATAATTTTTAATGGATCATTTGGGAAATTAGTTTGGCTGTCGCATGCGAGTCTTCCAGAGAGGACAACAGTGCCTTTTCTACCGGTAAATCCACACCTGTCATCCACGAGAAATCAGGGACGACAGAAGCTGGCGAGATTCACACCCAAAGAATTCACGGTATTAATAATCGATCTACTCACCGAAGCTGGCAGGAGACACATGATATCAAACACAACTCCATTGCAGGGTAATTATATTATTAATTATTTCACCTGAATTTTCGTAATTAATTCATGAAGCCCTCGTTTTTTTTGTACAGATCCTGCAGTTTTAGCTTTAAAAAAAGAGAAATACGGCTCTCAGGTTTCTGATGACGAGCCTCTGTACGACAGTGTTGCCTCAGACGATGATTACGCTGCTGTAACTACCGACGTATCCAGTATTCGCTCGACAAACGTCGAAAACGAGGTGAAAAAATGTGTTTCCACTCATTTCAATTATTTAGAATATTTTCAAAAAATGTTTAATGAATGGATCAGCTTCTGTTGTGTGTAGATGCAAAATTTTCTTTAGTCTTAGGCTTACTAGGGTCGGTTTTATCATTGGTAATTCGAGATTATTATGCTTGTTGTGGTAATTAAGGTGCCAGCACTTGTAGGAAAACAAAAAACGAGGAAACGTCTGAGTACGTGGCTCTTCTGCTTCTAGGCAAGTGATTGCTCGTTAAATCTGTCGTTGGATGGCCTATTTTATGCATGTCAATTTTTCAGGACTCAGATTTTTTTTTTTAACAATGGCAAAAATTAATTTCGTAATTATTTTATACTAAATTCCAGGGTTTCATGTCTTTAATTAATCTGTTTGGAATTTTAATATTTTAGACAACTGTTTAATAATTTTTTCCGTGTTATCCCCTAGGACAATTTTTTAATGGCTTTTCGTTTTCAAAAACTGGTGAAATGGGGAATCTTGGAGTTCTATTTATTTTTATTATTTTACAGAAGGCACTGGCCCCAATGGCCAAGGGCCTCCCCTCGATCGTAGAAGTCCTGAAGAAGCAGCTGAGCACCTCAGAATCGACTATAAAATCTCTTCAAGAAGAGATGAAGGACCTGAAGAAGACGATTGAGGCCCTGACTCGAGAAAATCGAGAACTGAAGAGTACCATACAATCACAGAAGAAATCTCTCCCAGAGGACGTGATGAACGGCCACTCTGGGGAGCAGGAGCCGGTCTTGGAGTCCCTCGGGGACCTCAGGAGTACCCTCTCCAGGGGCCAGAGACCTGCCTCAATGTACGAAACGCGAGAGGGACTCAAGAAGCCTGGACCGTGGAATTCTATGAGTCAAGTAAAAAAAAAAATGCAATTCCATTTTTTTTTTTTTCATATTTCCAGTTCTTTCGTAATGCAGAGCACAAGACACGGATACATTCACATTAGAATTATTTGTTCGATTATTTTGGTTACAGACAAAGCCACATGGGGAGACTCTGGTCCGACCCAATACGACTCAGAGCCTCTGGTCGTATCAATCGTCGAGTCTTCCATCATGTGACGAAGTTACAAGACGTACAGAACAAGTCACCAGAAGAATTCAGGAGCTCTGGATGGCGATGCAGGATCCAGGGCACAGGGAGGCATTTGTCCCCTGTGCTGAGAGGATTAGAGTTGCTGTTGCCGAATTGACTGCTATTTTCCCACAGGTATTCACTGATTCCACAGATCAGTCTCTTTTATTTTCTAATTCTCGGAGATAATCAATCCATTTCCATAAATGCAGAACCCAATCGAAGATAACATCAGATCAGCCCTCAGGCAACTCAATGGAAACACTGGAAGACTTCAGGCCGAATGCGCTGGCCTTCAAAGATGCACCAGTGATCCTGGACACATGGATCGGTGTCTTCAGCAAGTCCGATCGTGTGCCTACGATATTGCCAAAGCTACAAAACTCCTCGTCACACAATTTCAGATATCCTAGACCCAAAAAATAATTAACATTTTAAAACCATTCGAATCAATCACAAACAAATCATTTAAGCTTTAAAAAATATTAACGATCAACTCAGTAACGGAATGACGAAGCATCGAATTTGATATTCTTATTGAATAGCGATTGAGAAAAAAATTATTGATTTTCATGGTCATTTTTGCGGTCGAATCATGAGACTTTACCGGTTTGTTACTGAACTAATTCATAATTCTCCCATTATTGTTACCTTGTATTAACATAGAATGAAGACTGAGTAGGCGTATTTTTAATTTGCATCCTGTAAATGCGGTGAATTCAATTTTTTGAATTTCTCTTTTTCTCACCTAGAAACGTTTGAAATCATTAGGTGTTTGAAATTTATTAACTGAGTGTAAATATGTGAGTTTTAGATGACAACATCACATTGTTAGAATCAAATGACAATCGACGATTTTAATCAACCGAAAAGAAAATGTTTTTCAATCAATAGAATCCACTCAAGTGCAATACGATTGTTTTTTAAACAGAATCATGAAAGAATTGAATTTTAATTATTATTTGATAAAAAATCCGATTCAATGAATTTTAATGGTAAAACTGTTTTCAATTACGACCTAATGTGTACCACCCGATAGATTTCTTAAGACCCTGTGCAGCCCTTAATGATAATTAATTATTCAATTCTCTGACAATATCTTAGTATTTTAAATCAATGAATTAATTAAGGATCAGGTAATTAAAACTATTTTTTATGATAGAAAATTAATCATTGTTGTTTGTAATGATCGAACAAATGTTAATTCTGCCGAATAAATTGTGTATTCACGATAATTAATGTCGTGAGGTTCTGTATAAATTATAAACCGGATCAATCATCGCAATGGGTCCAGTCGACGGGGTTTTAAAATTTCAGTGAATAGCAATTTCGTAACGCAGAAAATAACATTCACCGAGTCAGCTGACGGGCAGACACCCCCATTTCGTGTGGCGCCCTCCCTCTCTAGGGGTGCAGTACTACAATGGCGCCGGGGTCACTCCAACCCCCAGGACTGAGCCTCCACTTTAGTCAATCCTCTTTGGAGGCCCCAGTCCACCTAAAAATGGCGTCGACAACAATGTGTACAGACATTCAACGTGAAATATTTTCCAAAGTAGAAAAAAACGAAGCAACAGAGCTAAAATCTCTCCTAGCATCCAATAAATTAAAAATCGACTTTGTGGATGAGAATGGCATGAGTCCACTGCAACACGCCTGCTACAAAGGAAACAAGGAAATAACTCAGATGTTATTGGATCAGGTTAGAACGACATCAAAACAATAATAATCGATTGCAGAAAATTCTAAAAGCCCTAACTCCCCTACATTTATAATCAGAGATCAATAATTGCTCCATTACACTACATCCTCATTTTGTCCCAACAATTCCTTCAAATTTCGATGTACATATTTCCCAACGATTTAATTTTTTCAATTAATAAATTAACGTGGCAAAAGTAATTATTTTAACCGGTGCAATGATCATTTTTAATTGGAGAATTTCGGACCAGCCGATGGTATGTATTTAATTAAAAACAAATTTCATTAGGGAGCGGATGTGAATGGCTGTCAACAGGACAACGGCTACACAGCCCTCCACTTGGCCGCCCTGAGTGGCAATGCTGATCTGTGCCATCTTCTGCTGAGCTGTGGTGCCAAAATCAATGCAACTAACTCAGTGGCACGTACAGCAGCGCAAATGGCAGCATTCGTTGGCAATCACAATTGCGTTGCAACAATCAATAATTACATACCAAAGGCTGACATCGATTACTACGTTAAACCACAGGGATTACAGACTGAGCCGATGCTACCACCCCATCTCTCTGATTCTTTTCATAAATTCATTATGCAGGTCAATGTGCATCCGGTCAGGGTGGCCATTACATTGCAAAAATGTACGGGATTGTTAGATCATCTGGCAAAGGTGAGTTATCTATTATTTTCTCTCATGAGTATCAATTGCATATCCTACATTTGAAATATCGAAAATCCCTAATCTCCCATCTTCCAGTCAAATGCATAAGTTTCCTTAATTATTTATTTATTTATTCATCAATTTGACATTCCTCAAAACTCCTTCCTATTCCGCATCAAATTTCAAATTTTCCCGCAAATAAAATTACCACCACGATCTCCTAAAATCCCGTTCGTAAACCCCGACTTTTCGTCCTAGTCGCATAATCAGACAATTTCGCTCGGTTACCAGGTTCAAAAAGTCCTAGAATCACTCCGCCAACGTGAGATGACACGCGGCGCTGAGACAAACGAAATAATGGCATTTAAATACCACTACCTAAGTTGCATAATAAACGAGATTCAAAAATTGAAAAAACGTCAAGAAGCGCGAAAAGAAAAAGTGGAAAAAGAAAAATCTCCAGAGGCGACGGACAAGACCTCGACGAAGTGTCAAACAGATCTCGTTGAGCTATTCATAAAACAATTACTCAAGTGCAATAAGTACCAAGAGGCTCTTCTCCGAGAGATAGTCCGGGAATTCCCCTTTAGGGAGAGCACCATCTTCCGACAGATGATAGCGACTCTAGCTGGTACCGATCCACCGTCAGCCGTTTCCGTTGTTTCGGCGGCTATCAATGGCCAACGGGGTTTCGTAGATCTGTCACAGATATGTATCACCTGCGGTGAAGAAAAAGCCACGAAAAAGTGTAGCAAATGCCGGGCTGTTCAGTACTGCGACAGAGAGTGTCAGCGCTATCACTGGTTTCTCCATAAAAAAGAATGCGCCAGAGAAGACACCAATACGACGAGTGATAAGGGAGGCAAAATTACCGATGCTGATAAGGCACAACTCGCCACCGCCATCCAAGCGGAAATCCATAATTTGAATATCAAATAATTGTTTTTTAATAAATTTACGTTTTTTTTGTTTATGTTTTTTTATTTGTTTTTTGGCGGGACGAGGAGGGGAGGGAGAAGCCGGAAAAATTCCGGTTTATCGAAAAAAAAAAGAAATGACCCTCTTTTCCGAATGTAATTCGACGAATTATCATGGAAAAATAAAATTGGAGGAGAAAGGAACTTTTCGGGACTAGGGCGCAAAGTGAAATTTTTTCGACGTGTTTTTTTTTTATTTGTGTTCATGTCGAATCGTGCGGAAAGTAATTTTTTTGAGACTCATGTTGAAAATGATTTTTGCGCGTTTATCGAGTGTTTAGTCTGTGAATCGATCAGTGATTGTGTCAATGTTTTGTATTATACTGAGTAGATGAATAATTTTTTGTTAATGCTGTCAACATATAGATAAAAATAAAAGAACATGACAAAAACAATTGGCGGAAATGATTTTTATTTCGAGCACCAGGTGTTATGCAACGATTACCGATAATATCATCCCGCCGATCTCCTGGACTTTCTAATCCCCCCGCAGAAAAAAAAAACGTGAATTTTAGTTGTTACGTGTCATAAGTTGCCGATGTCAAGTGTAAGGAAGAAATTTCACCGAATTTGCCCTCGAAAATAAGAGTTGCAGACTTTCTCCGATGTTAAATCAACAGTCTCCCATTTCTCACGCGAAATAAAAAAAGAGGAAGAACTAAAAAAAAAATCGCATTTCCCCATTACGAGATTTTTAATCTTCCCAAATGTATATTTTATAAAATGAATAAAAAATATGAGAAATTGTACCAGCGAATAAACGGAAATTAAGAAAACCAAAAAAAAACCATGAGATCAATGTTTTTTTATGGAATAAAAAAGAAAAATTTCTCTTTACAATTTGAAATGAATCATGATATCACGGTGGCCTAAAAAAACATTTTTTTACTGTCCACTAAAATCCACGGAAGTAGCGCAATTGCTTGCAGCCTCGATTCCCGCAAAATGCACTTTTCAAGAAAGTCCCAAAGAATTTTAAAAATAAAGTCATAATGCCCGAATATTTTGAATTTTCCACAACAACAATTACATTCAATTTAAGATTCCCTTTGAAAAAAAAAAAGAAATTAAAACTATCACATGAAATCGCGATGGTTTCTCACCTCTGAAATATTAAAAAGAAAACGTCGACTTTTTTTCGAAATGTCAACGCTCAGTACTCCCCGAAGATCATAATGGCAATAAATACTAATAAAAAATTAATGGGTCCGGCTAAGGAGAAGCTAAAATAAAAAAAAGAAATGAAGGGGAAAAAACGGTAAAAAGAGTGGTAGTGCGGGGCAATGAAGCGACAATACTCGTTGAGTATATTTGTCTCTGGATTTAGTCATCACTGAGACGTTCACCGAGTCGTGTCAGTCACCTCTTAGCGCCGGGCAAATTAAATTATTGACTTTTTATAAAAACAAGTGGTAAACCCGATCTACCCATGTCCCGTAAAAATTTGAAGAACCTATTGATAATTTTTTTCTGGATGAGTATAGATTTTTGGGGTGAAAATAATTTTAGTGTCTCGGCACTTACGGAATTTGAGAGAAGTTTAACGCGTCTCGCCCGGGGACCACTCCAGGACGCAATAGAGAGCGGTGGAGCTGATTATAATAAAGAGAATTGCACATGGAGACGAGGGGATGATAAGGACGCGTGTCCCGATCCCGACGTTCATGTTTATCTTTATACACCAGGAAATGAGAGCAAGAGAAAACTCATGGAGAAGTTCAAAGGGGACTGGCTGCAGATGAATTATCAACCGACTTTAGAGAATATTATTTTAATCCACGGTTATGCAGGTAATTAATCCATTTCCACAGCATAACCGGATACACAAATCAATTCAATTCAAATTCAATTTTTTAAATATTTTTTTTGCCGGTCAAGTCCAACAAAAACATTTAAGATGATTATGTGTTTTAAAAAATATCCTCCAGGAGGTGACGATATTCTACCAATGTCGATTCTCCGCGACGCGTACCTGAGAAACGGAAGTTACAACGTCTTCGTGGTGGACTGGGGTGCCCTGAGTGCAGCCCCATGCTACCCGGCAGCAATTTCCAATCTCCAACCAGTGGCTAGATGCCTAGCCCAGACCCTAACGACCTTGAGACACCTGGGGCTGCCAATTCTGAGGACAACCTGTGTTGGTCACTCCCTGGGGGCTCATCTCTGCGGTATGATGGCAAATTTCCTCCTCTTCCGTATGCACAAGATCATCGGACTGGACCCAGCGAGACCCCTGGTACACCCCAGGCTCGTCAACAGGTGACTCTCCTCCGAATCCATTATACTGAGTTCCATTCGAAAGCCAGGAAAATTTCAGCTGAAAAATTTTATATGACGATCCCTCTAGGTGTTCTCGTTCCCCAGTAATTCATGAAAACGTAAAAAATCCCTAGGCAGTCACTAGATGTGAAAATATCACGAGAATCTTATCGAGCCGTTAATCAATTACCCCTTCAGGTTGGACAGCGGTGACGCGGACTTCGTGGAAGTTATCCACACGAACGCGGGATACTATGGGGAAATCGGAAGAGTTGGTCACGTGGATTTCTGCGTAAATGGTGGAAAGGTGCAGCCATTTTGTCAGAAGGACCCGAATGAGCAACTGTGCAGCCATGTTTGGGTGGTCTGCTACATGGCGGAGAGCATCTTCGGGAACTCGAAGAATATGACCGCCGAGCCGTGCTCCAGGAGGTGCCCCGCAGGCCCCAGAATCAACAGCAGACCTGGTGAACGCCTCCTGATGGGACAACACACACCCGTCGGCTCCTGGGGCTCTTTCTGTCTCCAGAGAACAAATCCCCCGTTCTGTCCGGCTTTCAATCCCGATGGGGTTGGCGATCAGCGCTGTTGTCTTTGAAAAAAAAATTTTTTTTTAGTTGAGAACATTCTCTAGAAATCACAAAATTTACCTAGACCGTTACCAAAACAAAAAAATCCCTAGGGGTAGAGAGAACCGACTATTGGACGGAAATTTACACTAGTAGAAATTCATTGAACTTCCAGTCATTTAAATTTTCAATTATGAGAGTTTGAATTCAATTTCAATTTCAATAAAATGCAATTTAATTCATAGATTGAAAATTCCGGGAAATTAGGGCCCGAATTTGAAATATTTTCACGATTTCCAGAAGCAGTCATACCTGAAGTTTTTCTACTTGAAATTTCCAGCATAATTTTTTAACAGTGTACCCCAGAATAATTTCCTCCGATTCATCGAAAAGTTGAAGAGATAAAAGATCTCGAGGCGTGCGTTCTCCACCGGAAATATCCCTAACTATCCTTTCTGTCGATTTGCATGATCGCTGAATAGATTCTTGAGACAGCTGTCATTGACTTATCATTAATAATTTCGTCACGATCACATTCCACTGGTTAATATTCAAGTGATTCAGGTATAACGGACTCGCACCGTTAGTTACGATACGTGTCGTATTTATTACAGCTGATGTTGATTAGTTTTAAGAATATGTAAGATTGATAATAATTATTATTTGCGACAAATGATAAACAATACACATGTTAAATATAAACCGCGTCTCATGGTGCAATTCTATCGACTGAAATTTTAACGAAAAAATAATAAATAATAAATAATCCCCGACAACAACTCGAGCTTCAGAATTAATTGAATATTTTCATTTAGTAAATAATTACCTGTCAAGGGGCTTGTTAACTTTTCCAGAAAAATTATTTTTTTATTTGGAAAACTTGATATGTTCAGTGATGTGCAACGAACCGAACGAATGAAAAGTGGAAAATATCAGATAATTTTGGAGCTCTTGTATTATAAGTGTTTTCAATGATTTTCAGGGAGAAAATGACTTCTGAGGATTTTCAAGTGATTTTCACTCAAGTACTGGCGTCAGTTGTCTATTACACGAACAGAAGGCCCCAGTCGTCCTTCAGTCTAGTCGTCTGGCCACTTCACAGGCCCTGGGGCCTGACGCCTGTCACTACTGGCCCCGTTTTCCTCTATTATCATGAATTATCATTAAACTTCATGAAAAAACAAAAAAAAATATGGAAAATTTTATCGTAAAAATATGAAATATTTATTTTTCCAACGTTTGGAGATTGTTACCCACTTATTTACATAATTGCACAAGTCGAGTTACTTCACTAGCCTTTCACTAAAATTACAATTAAACTTAATGAAAATGTTTTCTTTTTCTCTCGAAATTTAAATTAACGATTCGAAAAAAGAATGGATTGGAAAAGTGAATGAGAGTAATTAAAATTGAATGCGGGAGAAAGTTTTTTATTTTTCCTATACTAATTATTTATTGATAATTACCGATGAAATCGGTGATTGATAAAAAAATTATTGTGTGGAAAATTCGGGAAGAACCTGAGACGATCGAAATGAAATTGGGAAAAAACATTGGGAGGTGAAGTATTCGAGAAATTAAAGACCTGAGGTATTTGTGGGGGTGGAAATGAACTTTCTCCCGTGGGTTTAGGTGGTGGTGATGGAGAGGCGGTGCACCAAGGACGATGCAAACGTGTGGGTCGGTTTGAAGTGGCATTTTCACCATTTGACTCTTCGATCTCGATTCTCTCAATTTTTTCGCTGTTCTTTGGAGTTTCCGGGGTACCCGGCTCCTCCTCCTGAGAGTTCTCCGAGCTCTCCTCGAGTTTTCTCTTGCAACGGTAATGACCTGTCTCTCGGAAACCCTTGGCGAAGGGATTGTTATCGATTTTCAACTTTGTAATGCTCTCATTCTGAAAACAAACACTTGGGCTAAATTTTTTTGTAATATGACTAATAGCAGTGAAGATAGAGGATCGGGGTTGATCTCATCGGAAAGCTGAGAAAATTTCCAATTAAAAAATATAGTCACATGTCGAATTCGCTCCAGTGGTTGCTGAGATATTGAAGAAATACTGTATTGGTCGAAAATTGGTCGGAATTGTTGGTCTTATCAGTGATTGCGAACCAGTGGAGCAAAATGGACCGTCATGGGACTCGTCTCCATGGTAAATTTCCCTGGCTTTCCAATGAGATCTGTCTCGTCAACCTCCCACCAACGGGAAACGAGACAGATTTTTTTTTCCACTGGAATTCCCACCATGACACCGCAGTTATCGCATGATTAATTCTAGCTACCTGGTAGGCCGTTACTGCTATGAACTCCGTCTCTTCGAAGGAAAAACAGGCAGAGGGCTGGCTGTAGATGTTGCTGATACTCCCTAAGCCGTCCGATTGGATTATCCAGATCTTCGGGAGATATTTATGCATCGATGTGAGAACAATCTACAAAAAATTCAAATTTTTCTTATTAAAAAAAATCTGAAAATCAGAAAATATTTCAGAGTTCAAAAATTAATACAATCATCAATTGATTATAAAAAAATTACATTGTTATGGTGATCGACGGTATTATTTGTTAATTTTAATTTGGCGAAGCTGACGGGCTGTTGTCCCCAGTGTTTTCCGGTGGCGGGACTATCCGGATGGAGATAAAGTCTCTTATGAGGTGGTGATTGGACCTCGGCATTTCCAGCTACAGTCCACCCCTGGTGCTTCCTCTTCACGTCGTCATTTGTATTTTTTTCTGGATTGCCGACGTACTTGTGCCTCCGCTGTGAAGCAGGCGCTATTTCCAGGAGGACGTAGTACTTTACGTGGGGCTCAAGTCCAGTGATAGACACCTGGATGGCGGGGAACATCCGTCTGTGGGCAGAACAGTTTCCAATTTTCTTTAACTTTTCGAGGTCTAACGAGCTTTTAATTGGGTTTTCACGAGTTGGACCTCTTCCGGGGGTAATTGACTTCGTGGGGGGCGGGAAAGGGTGAGGAATTCGGAATTGGTACCTGGGATACACCCAGGAAATGGTTGAGTGACGGCTTCAAAGAAGATCGTCAGATAAAATTTTAAACCGTCGTTTCTGAAATTTTTTCACGATAACATTTTGCTGATAATTCGTTGTGACTTTTTGTTTAAATATTTCATATTATTTAATAGACTTGAATTTTTTATTATGCCAATTTGTATTTATTTTGATCGATTTTTAAATAATTAGATTACAATAATTAAGAAAAATTCGGATGCATGTGATAAAAATGTCAATTGTGTTTGCAAAAAATCCGTGAAAGCGATTTTTATAAAATGCATATTAAAATATAAAAATGTATAATTATAATAATATTAATAATGTGTATAATAAAAAAATGGGCGGAAAACTAAAAAATGCAGAAGGCCCTTCCGCATGTCTAAATGACAAAATAATTTTGTCCATTTCCTGAGGACCCACTTGACCGAAAAAAGGGAAAATCCCGTGGATTTTTTGTGTTTTCGGTGAGCGACAAAAAAAATAATTTCCATTGTGAAGGTAAAAAGGGATTTTGGGGTTTCCATGTCGGTGTCGGCATGGTTTTGACAAAGAGGACAAGTAGCTTGAGGCGCCGGCGGACTGTCGTGCGACCCTGTCTCGACAAACAAGGGTTTTAGACGCCTTCGGACTTGGAAATTTACTTGGGACACTTGAGTGTCAAGAGACCCTCTTTCTCATCTCGCTCGCTTGATTTTTTGGATGACTGCATGGTAAAATTGAAGGATGACCGTTTATCTCCGGCGGATCTCTATGTGAGTTTACGTGGGCTCAGGGTAATTAAGAGAATTGTCGTCATGCAGGCGTGCAAAAAAAAGAAAAAATACTTTCATACTTTTCCTTCCACCGATTTTCGGATAAAATTGTTTGATCTTTACAAATTTATTTTATAGTTCATCTACTGCACGCAAAAATCACGTTTTATCTAGAAAAATTATTTGATGATCATTAAACTGCGGAATTATCTCGATAAGGGGTGGTTTTAATTGAAAATGTCATTCAACATTTTTTGTAGATAATTATTTTTGTAATAAAAAAGGTTTTATAACTTTTTTTCTGAAACCTGTTCGTAACGGAGTAATTTACATGAAAGATAGTTCGCGCCGAGCTGAAGGATAAGACGGGATTTAATGAGACGTCATCATTAAATATCGATTTATCTCCGTAAGGGGTGGATTTAGAGGGGGTAAGTACAGGACATTATTTATCGAGAATAAAATAATGAACAAAAAAGTTATTTAGCATTTTTCGCTGACAGCAGTGACTAGTGAGATAATTTCATATTTATGAGTACGTGTAGCGATTACACCTATTTTTTAATGTCCTCACTTTTCGACTCATCAGTTTAAAACATCGTTAATTATCGATCAATCAGTGTTTTCTTACCTCCCAAGTTTTGTGATAATCATCTCTGTAGTTTCTCCGTGGAACTGTCGCCACAACCCTCTATTACTCAACTGCACATTTACAGAACTCGGCAAAGAGCTCCTCGGAAAACTCTCCATTCGACCCAAGGTCATTGCGGATCCAGAGAAAAATCTCCAATCGTTGAAAATTTTCTCGCCTTTTCCACAGTAATTTCCACTCAGGTCTAAATTCATTTTACGATATCACAAGTCTTCACATCCAACGTTGCGAACGATTTTTCCGAAAAATTTCTTTTCCAATGACGAATTTTCGTTAGAAAATTATTTTGTCGGTGGAAAACTCCCCGGAAAATTCAACAAGTTGGTGAACTTCCAATGCTCTCGTTAATTATTTCCAGAACAAAATTTTGCAAGCAATAAAATTTTCAAAATTTTTTTTTCACAAGAAAATTTCGTGGAAAATTCCCTGGAAAATTCGCTGGCAAATTTTTTTAAAACAATTGTATCGGATAACTCAGACGGTTATTGTGTTTCGGATAAAAAAATTCTCGCGATACCCTTTTTCCCAGTAAGAAACTCCGGGTCGGAAAAATATGAAAATTATTCCACCGGAAAATCCACGGGAAAATTGACGACCTCGACGATTGTTCGCCTTTTCCTCCAAAAAAAAATTGTCAGTCGGAAAAACCGAATAAATTACAGCCTTCCCACCGTGAAAATTTCCCTTATCCTTCGAAACCAGAAAATCGTGGTCGGAAAATTCGGAAAATGCGCAACATTCGCGGGCAGAATCCGCGGAAGTCACTTCACTTTCACTTTTCCCGAAGACTGAAAATTCTCCGTAGAACTCAGAGACTCCCGTAATAATATCAAATAATCGAGAGAAAAACTCCGGAAAATTCACAAGTGTCCGTGACCCTTCACCGCTGCCAGTTGACCTTAAACTGAACTCAAAACGAAGAAAAAAAAAACGTGAAAATGAGGATGAGCTACTAGTCTCCGATGTCGGTGCTCTCAATGAGTTCAAAGTCGTCGGAAGCCGCAAGGATCTTTCCCCGGTAGTTTAAAATACCTCGTGGGGATTGGCCGAGACACTGGCACCACCCACATTCCCTCATTGGTCGAATTAGTGAGATGAAACCCTTGGAGAACTGGAAATATTTATTTCCGGTTGCAAACTGCAATTTTTCTATTTTTTCGGTTATCGGTTTATATCGAACATTTAGAAAATTAATTTTCCAAAAATAATAACAACAAAAAAAACAACAAAAAAAAACAACAACAATAATAATAATAATAAAATAATAGCAATCATGACAATAATAAATTGATCTTCTGAATCATAGTGTTGTTAATTAAATTACAAGAAAATAAATTATTAAATTAAATAACGATAAATTACGAGAGTTTAAAATAACAATTTGTCGATGAATGATTCTTGCGTGCGCTGAAAATATATATTCTTGCAGCAAAATCGCGTGGCATTCTCAGCTCTTTCGTAATTATCTCGTTAACGAGTGGTCTTACCCGAAATGTCAGCAGACCTTTTTTGTAGACACCCGGAAATTCTCAACTCGTGACATTTTTTCCCCAGCACCAGTCCCCTGCGGAATATTTCACCGTTTTTTACGGAATAGAGAGAATCATGTATATTATTAAAAACATTTGGAGAAATAATTGTTAATAAATGATTTTTTTACTCATGTTTTTACAAATAAAAATATTAATTAAGGTTCAGGGGTTTTTAAATAATTCACGCATGTTTGAATTGGATGGTGATATTCCCTCCATGCGCGGTGGTGGAATGCGCGACTTCCGGTGAGTTTTCCGTGAGATTATACCCTTTTTGGGATTACCCCACCTGAAGATCTCGATAACGAGAGCTGAGATGTTTACACATGATCAACAATTACGAAATTCATTAGGCCCCAGTGTTTTACCCTGCGGTATTCCACAGCTTAAGTGGACATTATCCGGGCCTCTTGGGTCTTACCGCCTCACGGATTAACTGTAAACGATACCATAATCCCATCGACAATGGGATTTCAATGGGCTCACAGGGGGTTAATTCCCTGTTTTTCGTATTTATTCAAAAACTCTGGAGTACCTTTGGGTGGGACTTTAAGTGGCCCTTGGGCCATCCATGGCCCAGACCATTTACTCGGTTTCGTTTATTTGTCGTTCCCGACATTTGGACTTGTTTAGTACTTCTACACGTGTCAGCTGGTGTCAGACGCCCTCGAGAGGACCACCGCAGTCACATAAAAAAATTCTTATCTGTATTTATTTTTTATATGTTTAGGATTCACTCGTTGTTGGGATTTTTCAAACACCCTCTAAACATTTTACACGTGTATTTGAACAATATGGAAGGCAACGGATGTTTTTTACTCGTTTATACATATTTCTCCTCTCTTGGAATGTATCAAAAAAATAATTATCCATTTTTTCTTTTTTTTAAAGAACAAAAAATAAAATAATAGTAAAAAAACAATATTACGGAAATTACAGTTAATTCTCTCCACAAAAAATACATTATATCGATCTGGATTCTGCTCTCGATGATGATTTCTTCGATTTTATCGGAAATTATGAAACTGCGATTTTTGGAGGGGGAAATAATGACCAACAGTATCTGACATTATCCTATTATGTATAATATGACTCTCAATCAATTTTCCACTCTCACAAAGTATAACAAATGGTTTATCTCTCATTAATACTTCAACTAATTCACAAATATTCAATTACACATGAATTACAGTGACGTAGTACCGTTTTACAAATATTAAAAAAAGTGTTGAATATTAATGAGAATGATTTTCACTCACCCCCGAGGCTCATCTGTAATTATCCCCGAAAACCCATGATTTGTCACCTTTTCCATTAATTTTTTAATGTACAAAATGAAAAAATTGCTTTATAAAAAGTGCAAAAATCCTAATTACTCAATTAATGAATGGAAAAAAAAATATTAAACGACCTATCAACATGAAAACTGATCTAGAAAATTAACAAATCAACTGAGAAAATCAACCCAATCAATTAATATAATTAATTGATCAAACGAATGTCACAAGTGCAACAAAAAAAAATTTAAAATTTCCTTACCTTTCCACTTTTCCAATCTTCTACTCTCATTAATTAAATAATTCCCTAGATAATTCATTGAACAATTAATGGAAAAGTATAAACAATGAATATTTATCCTCTCTATGACTCTCTTTGGAATAAATTTAGTACGATTAATTTTGATAATTGGATAATTGAGCAATTCCAATGGAATTATCAACAATCTTATGACTTGAACAATTACTGCACGGCATTTATATTTTAATCGTGTTTTTTTCGGTCTCTTGAGCCTCGAGTTTGTTATTATCTCTCAGGTGAGTAATGTATCATCCAATTCCTCGATCTTTCCCTCGGGTTGGGATAAAACTTTTCTGAGGACTTTGCTCACAACATCTGCCAATGATTCTCTCGCACCTGCGTCCAGTAGGGCCATATAACGCTGCAAAGAAGAAAAAAAAATCCCAATCAATTATTAATTAATCAATCATCATCAATTCAATAGATTACTCCATTTGATCTAAGAGACAAGAGTAAAACGGCAAATTTTAGAAATGAATAATTCATCATTAATTGATATATATTTGATTTCAATGAATCACCTGATGATCCTCTTCCCCTTGCTTGAGCCTGAGTACCGCGATGAGGGCTAATTCACTATTAGCCTTGACATAACCATTTTTTTCCTTCGTTCCATTCACCAGCATGGGTAAAATAGCCTTCATGAGTTCCAACGACATTTTATCACTGGGAACATTTCTTGCGAGATGTATGCAAACCCTAGCCATGAGCTGTTTGACCTCATTGCTGTTGTTATTCATGCACCTGACGAAGGGCCCGAGAACACCCTGGGGAATGGTTTCACCCTCGATCATGAGGTGCTGAAAGAGATAGCCGCAGGCGCGAATGCCATTCATCACGATCTGAACCTTATCAGCAGCCAGACATCCTAAAATCAATTTGCACACCCTCTCCTGCTCCTTGGGTGTGTAGACTACCTGGGGAGCTTCTTTGAGGGCAACGAAAAGGGCCGCTGTCCTTCCGTGTCGCAATGTCCAGTCGCAATTAACGTCGGCTGACAAGAGATTGCTAGTAAATGCTGAATTCAATTGATCGGGGCTCAACCACCTGACGACGAGAACAGCGAAAACAAAACAAACAGCGTGTGAAAGTCAAATTTGTGATTTTGACCTAGAGGAAGGTTTGACGATTGATTTCTATCCTTGAAATGGTCAAAGGCATGATTTCAACTTTCAGAGAAAGTGAATATAGTTCTAGATTTTTAAATAGATTAAATCAATCATATGTTGGCCCACGAAAAGATGCAACATCATTTGCCATTCCATTTGAAATATTTTTTGAGACAATTTTGCTGAACGAAAGGAAATCCCCACTCACCTGATCAGAGCTCCATAGCATCCAGCCACAGCACTCCTGGTGGTATCCTCTGAATGACCGAGCATTCCACTAAGCGTGAGGAACACCTGTTTTCTCATGGTCTCCGTCATTTTATCCCCAGCCGGTGTCAACACTCCTCTTAACGCCTGCAGCATGGTCTCCCGAACTCCCGGATCATCAGTGCTCTTGATTCCGGTATGGAGTTCAGCGAACAGAGGATCGACCCTCGTGTGTATGACAATGAGATTGCTCAATGCAAAAGCAGCTTTCAGTCTGACCTGTCGATTATTGTCATTGAGTGCCTTCAGGAAGGTTGTCTGAAGCTGAGGAAGGAACTGCTTCAACATAACTCCAACCTTGCCGAGTAATATAGCAAGGGTCTCGAGAACAGCAGCCTTGACGGACCAGTTGAATCGGTCCCCGAGAATTCGGATGAGGGGTCCTGTGATGTGAACGACAGATGGTTGAAGGGCAGTTGCACTCGTGAGCTTTATTACTTCTCCAAGTCCTTGGGCTGCCGCTTCCTTCGCTTCCGGCAGACCGTTCAAGATGGCTTCCCTGAAGATGGGGAGAATTGGTGTGATACCCTTCGGCAGACAGAATCCTGGTAGTAGCTCCTGCCCCTTGAGATCGGAAACAGCGAAACGAACCGCCTGTCTAATATCCCCTAAATGGGCAATCTGTTGGTCTGACTCCAGAGTCTTCGTGACCGCCGACAATGCCTCCCAGCTCTTCTGAAGGACCTCCTTGTCATCGTCCGTGAAGAGATGAATGAGCCCCCTCAACAGCTGCGGAACATATTGTGAGTAATCAGCGCGGGAGTCTCGACAGAAGGCGCAGAGAAGCGTCGCAGCTCCTCGACGACGAGATACATCCTCGGATTTGGTGGCTTCCATCAGTTGATCCATTACCGTACGGACACCAGCCTCATCGGTGATGGAGAGCACCACGGTCTGGCAATATTCTAGCTCCTGGAGCTCGGAAGGAGTCCCTTGAGAGGTGGAGAGGGCTGTGAGCAAGGCTGGAAGGATTTTGTGAAGGAAACGAGTGAGAGCCTCGCCAGCCACACTAGCGAGAATAGAAAGAGCCTTTGTATTCACCGGTGGTGATGTCAGCTGTGGCACAAGGTATGGCAGAACAACTCGCGATTTAATTGCCATGACTTGTCTGAGTCCATCTAATGTATTTTCCGCGATCGCTGGGTCTTTAGAGTTCAACTGTTGCAGCATAGTGGGCAGGATGTCATCTAGAGCACGCACACCAACGGTGGAATGAAGACTGTCGAAGGTTTTGGCTGCAGCTTGTCTGACTTCAGGTAGTGGATCACAGAGGGCTTTTCTTACGGTCGGCACCAAGCTGTTGACGAACGTAAGAACCATATCCTTGCTTGTGCTTGCCATAATTTCGGAGAGGCCGATGCAGACGCCCTGGCGTTGATCGGCTTGATCACTCTGGAGTCCTCGCTCAAGGATGGGAATGATCTCGGGTAGCACTCTCTCCCCAAGTTTTCTCACTAGGTCTCCGAGGGTCCTTGCTGCCACCTGTCGCTTGTCATAGCTGGTCGAGGCGAGGCAACCCAACAGAAGACTAAACAGCGTGGGAAGAATCTCTCGAAGCGTTCTCGGGGTGTTTGTGACGACGACCTTCCACACGTGTAGGGCAGCTTGTCTCACCATCAGGGCGACATCAGATCGTCCCATGTAGAGCCCAGCAAGAACTCGATTTCTTCTCTCTGCACCAAGAGCCTTGATAATCGCTAAATGTGATTGCTCTGTCCCGAAATTATCGTCCTCACTAGCTGTCTCCGTTGACATTTTTCCGGATACACCAGAGATCCTGTACAGCAGGTCTCCCAACAGCTGCACTGATGAATATCGAATCCTCCAATTGTCGTCGAACAGACCCTTCTCCAGCTCCGGCAATAACAACATAATTGCAGAATCCGCGTACAGCGTGACGATTCTTTGTCCTGCCCTCAGTGCCGTTTCCCGAACATATTCATTCTCATCTGCCAATGCCTTCAGGATAGGATTAATTATCTGTCCGATGTACGGTGTGAACTCTGATGTGAATGCACTTGGCATGTAGATGAACATCATGATGTAGCCGTCCTTGACGTGAGGTGCGATATCCGTTCTTTCAGCTGTGCTGATGATCTCAGGCATAAGCTTATGCAGCTTCTCTACACCGAGTCCCCTAACGACCTCAGACAGCCCCTGGGCCGCGCCAGATCTGTCCACCGAGCTGGTCTCCGATGTCAGCGTCTGCATCAACCATGGGAGAAGATCTTCAAAGCTTGATTCACCCATTCCCCGAACCATGGCGCCTAACGCTCTCGCGGAGACGCTTCTGACCTCTGGCACAGGATCCAACAGACTCATTTTCAATCCGGGGATAATCGTCGGTAAATACGGCGTTAGATCCTTCTGGTCTGTCAACGAGTACATGTTACCGATGATCTGCGCCGCCATTTTTCTTGTCTCCGTGGATCTATCCATAAAAGCACGCTGGACAACCGGCATGATCAAGGCTAGTGATGGTGCGTCAATGAAGTGGACAAACTGTGTGTCCAAAAGAGTTTGTAAGCAGGTGGCAGTCTTGCGAGAGGGATCCTGAAGTGCTTTCAGCAGAACCGGAACGATCGCTTGGATTTCTGGATTTCTAATAACGGAGCCAATGACCTTAAGGGCCTCAGCCCCCGCCTCCTGGACCTTTGTATGAGAGTCGGAGAGAACTTCAATTAGCTTGGGAACGATGCTGGGGAGACAGCTGCTCAGTTGCTTTGGTGCGCAGTATGCCATAGCCCCAAGGAGTTCAACAGATCCTGTCTTTGTTCTCCAGGAGTCCTCCTCAAGGGCGGCCAGCAGAGAGGGTAACACCAGCTTCACTCCGTGGGCCGACAGCTTCGACATGACTACCCTTGCCGTGTCGTCAGTTGCGGCTCGAACGTATTGGGATGAATCACCGAAGCAGAGTAGCAGATGCGGTAGAACGTGAACGATGTATGGTTCAAAAAGCCTCCCCAACATGGTGCACAGCATTTCAAATGCAAATAGAGCGCCCTCTCTGTGTCTGTAGTTCTTCTTATCTTGAATGGCGTTGGTCAGTGTTGTCATGATGTCCAGTTGTTTTAAAGCAAGAATTCCCATTCCCTTGATGATGCCCGCAAGTCCGTAAGCCGCACCCTTCCGTTCTCCGTATTTATCGGATTTCAAGAGCTGATCCATGAGTTTATCAACAATTTTGGGAGCCTCATCTTTGATGGAGGGCACCAGATGTGGAAGACAGTTAGCTACAGCTTCCTGGACTTGTTGGGACGGAGTGGCCAAGGCTGAAATGAGACGCACCACGATAGGCTTGATCCTGGTATCATCTTTGTCAAGATGACGAGCGAGAGATCCCATGAGAATGACAACGGATTGCTTTATTGAGTCAAAACTTCCGATTTTCGGTGCCTTATCCATAAAGTCCTCGAAGACAGGCAGAAGTGAGGTTATGTTTGCTTTTCCGTGAAGATCCACAGCTGCCAGTGCTGCTGTCAGCATTTCCTGACGGACTGACGAGTTTCTATCTCCCAACCCCGTTGACACGAAGAACTGGATGAGTGGATTAATTGTTTCTGGAGTTAGCAATGGCGCCAGCTGGGCCAGAGCTAAAGCCACACCTCTTCGAGGGCCCCAGATGTCCACGGGTTGTTCAACCACTCGGCCGAAGTCATTCAACTTCGGTGGAATCATCGCTAGCTTCTCCTGATACAGCTTCAATAGGCTATCCAGAATAGCCGGAAGGAGATGAGGATTTGACTCCAGAAGATTCGCTAGGGCATGAGCCACTGCTTGCTGGATAGGCTCAACTGGATGCGCAACGTCTTGAATCAGTTCTTCACATAGAATCTCACCATTTGATGATGAGAAACCCACGGTCACCCAAATATCATTCGCAAGGACTTTGTTCTCATCGCAGACATCGAACTTGGAGATCCATAGCCATCGTGTAAGTCGCAGCAGCTGATCATAATCAGTCTTTTCCGTGGGAAAACTCTTCTTGACGATCATGAGGGCTCGTAAAGCCGCATCACGGACAGATGCCGCTGGATTCTCCAATGCACTGATAAGTGAATCGATCTCGTTGGCCTGAGCTAAAGCCGTCTGTTTCCCATTTTCACCTACTTCGCCGCTCCCCGAGTGAGCGACATCGAGGAAAGCGTGAAATTGAACTCGTCCAGAAGTGTTGCTCATCAGTTCGATCAGAAGATCCAGCATCTGTCGTCTAGGAAGCAGTCGCGGATGCTTCGGATCCCTTCCATCATCGAAATCAGCTCGTTGCTTAGCATGTTCCTGAATGATTTGCAGCCCCTGTGTGAGAATTCCCTCATCATGCGAGGTTGTGAGTGTTCGTGAGATGAAAGAAAAGACGTAACAAAAAGCGGGGGCATTCAGTAGCTTCTTCTCTTTGACAGTGGTGCTGTGGAGACAGTTCAGAGTTCTTTTGATGGCCTTCTCCAAATCCTCCTCCTCCCACGCCGGATCCAGATCACACTGGGGGTTCAGTTGTCTTAAGGTAACGTGTCCGACCAGTTTTATCAAGCCCTGATCATCGACTTGAAGAGTTTGACTGAGATCCAGATACAGTTTAGTGACTATTGGTGCGGCGAGGGGGCTAACCAAATTCCTTAGAATACTCGGCAAAAGATCCCGGAAATGCAGACACATCGCAAAGGAATTACCATCAACTCCAGCCGTCACCATTGACACTGCCGTCGTGATTTTGTCGTTGAGATCTTTCAGTCTTCTTCTGATAGCATTTTCACGCGCTACCTGCGCTTTGATCGCTTCCTCCTGCTTCGGAGTAAGTTTTTGCTCTTTTATTTTTCCTTCGCGTTTACGCTTCTCGTATAACTCGCGACGTAGTTGGAGCTCCTCCTGCTGCTCCTTAAAAGAATAGACTTTTGACTCGCGCTTCATGTTCATGGAGTTGAGAATGTCGTTCTCATCGGTTCCCGGTAGTACGGACTTGTCGTAGAGCTCTCCCTCTGGCGTGAGGTACGTGAAGTACTCGTCTTTCGTGACTTTCGTGATTTCTGGATCGTCAAGGTCTTTGGTTACTCGTTTAACCAACGCCGGGACAATCTTCTCAGAATGTTTTACGATAGTGGATAGAGAATTCTCGTACGATGGCGTTGGCTCATAGTTATCGATGAAATTCCGTTGAATCTCATTTCCGTAGCTGCTGAAGAAGCCTTCCGGTGTCAGCTTATGATGCTTACAGATCTTCGTCCACAGATTTGGTACGGATTTTAGAATAATTGGATGATGTGCGGGGATGAGTGCGTCTCCAACGAGTTTGAGGGCTGAAGATTCGTAGAGGAATGTTGCGGAGCAGATAGCAAGAAGACCATCGGCGAGAGCACGTCCATTCGCTTCATTGGCTGCATTGTCTTCTTTGCATTCTTTCTCGAGACTTGCGTACCTGTTAAACTCTTTGATGAGATTGAGCGCCGGTTCGTAGGTGCTCAGTTTCTTGAATAGATTCGTCATCAATGACGCACACTTCTTGCGCGTTGTCGAGCTAGGGGAGACGAGGCAGATGATTACGGCGTGATAAACGGCGCTCAATGATTTTCCGTTCAATTTATCTGAATATTCAGTTATCAGAAGCATGCAAAATTGCATCAGATGATAGACGGTCTCCTCATCGCTGAGAGACGCCAGGTATTTGTCCGAGAAGAAGATCTGGTCATCGATCGACGACCAGAGGACGCTCTGTTTGTCGGTCTCCACTTGTCCCGCGATAACAAGCTTCAGCAAAAGGTGAGACGCAATCAGGCCCTCGGTGACGGCGGACGGTTGCGCCGCCTGTTGGACAGCACGCGTAATCGCTTGTGATAAGATCGGAGTGATTGTCGAAGATGTCCCAACGATTGGCAGATGGAACAAAATCTTGAAATACGCGGTTCTTGTTCCAGGCGTCACCGACTTTGCATTGACGCCCTTCTTGAAGGCCTCGAGGAGGATCCCCGGAGGTTCCGCTGTGAATTTCGTGCACCAGAGACCGAGCATCTCCAGTGCGTGAATTGAGGTTTTTTCATGGACTTCAGTGTCCAGAACTTCGATGAAATGCTTCATGGCGGATTCGGCAAGGTGTTCCGCGGCGCTGGCACTCGCGGAATTGTAGCTTAGGTTGCCTGCGCCTTCCAGCACTGAAATCTTGTGATCGGCGAGGGTCAGTTTGCCCTCCGAACCGTGGAAAATTGCGAAAAGGGAAGAGAGCAGGGACTCCAGGCTCTTCGGGTCCGAGCATTTCAAAGAGAGTTCTTTGCAAGCGCGGACTGCCTCGGAGCGAACCGAATTCTCTTTTGAATGGAGGTTCGCAAAGAGGTACTTCGAGAGATCCAGGGCGTATGGCGAAAGGTCCAACGAGAGATGCGATAGAATTTGACCGACGGACTCGATTATTATTTCTGGATTGCGGAGCATTGCTTTCTGAAGGGCTGGGAGGATCTGCGACTTGAAGTCGTCGGGCGTCAAGCGTTTTAGAAAGGGCGAAACGGATGATAGTAAATGAGGGTCAGGTTTCGTTTTACTGCTTATTGTCGTTTTTATTAACGTCGCTATTATCGGGGGCTTCAGAGTATCCGCGAGCGAGGTGTTGTCAGAGGTTATTAAATGGCTCGTGAGAAAACTTGCTAGGACTATTTGACCTGGTGAGGGCGGAAGGTTTATTAAGGTTTCGGTGAAGGTTTGTAGCTGCGCACGAGTCAGGGTGGACCAGACATGGGTCAGGAGGGTTGTTATTTTTGGAGGGAGAGGGCGAGGGGCACAGGCTAATGAGGCAGCTGAGAGGAGTGCCTGGGATTCTACCAGTTTTGGGAGGTCAGGGGAAGTCGCGTAGGTAGACGTTTTCGAGAGGGCGGATAGGGTCAGCGCGGACCATTTTAGGGCTTGGTACGCTGTCAACGATGTATTACAGCTGAAAGATAAAGTTTCACGTTCACCGGGATGATGATGATAGAAATTATTTTTTAGAATTGCAGTGGCGGTGAAGTGGTATGATGGAATAGATTGGCGGCATTTTTTTTTTCATTTTTTTTTGGTGTGTCGATGTTAATTAGAATTCAATTCATTTAGTCATCTGTTTTAATGTCTTCTCGAGGGAGTGGGAAGATGGAAATGATGGCAGTCATTGTTGTATCGGTATGTAAGGATTAACTTTTGTGAACGAATTTGATGTGCACGTTTAAAAATCAAATGCGCATTAAATTTTGTTACTTCGGTTTTTCGTGTCATTGAAAATATTAATTCATTGAAGGGGAAAAGATAAATTTTGAGAGAATCGTTTTTCGTCAAACGTGAAACAAAAAAAATGTCTGAACCAGCATTTTTTTTTTAATGGAATTTAAAACTTTTCAACGAGGGAAACTTTTTAGATTGTTCTTCACATCAAGCAATAAAAAACGCTTGAAACTTCCCAAAACCACTCCACCCTCGAATCCACAGAAAAAAAAATTGAAAACACTCACGTTGGTACGATATTCTGGTGCCAGATCGCTTGCTCCATTATCACCCCAGTCATCCCCTTGATAGTGGCATCAGGCTGATGCTTCAATAACTCCACAATCAACTTCCTGACATAAGACTGTGAGGCTGTGTCCTTATATCGATGAAGAGTGATCGATACAACCTTGCATATTCCACTGACAATTTTCTCATTGAGTCCTTAAAGGAGAAAATTAAAAATTAAAAATCCCTGCCAGCAGTGAATCACTCGGGGTTGTGAAAAAAAAAATAGGGAGTCTATTCTAGTTGCTGGAATTCCATTTGTCATGTGTGATAAACACTCCCAGATTTTTTAAAGCTTTTTATTTCACGTTTTGTAGACATACCTGGGTTTGACAACACACTGATGACATTCTGGATGATTTCCTGTCTCTCCTTTTTACTCGACGTTTGCACACGATTCGGTAAATCCCTGAGGGCTCTTGACAGCTGCAGGTGGAATGAATTTTCAATTTATTTTATTTATGCACGAATTTTATTTTGAAATTTAAGCTATTCCACGTGAGTACTCACCTCGGCATCCGCCATATTTACTGATGGACACCGGGAGTGAGCGGATTTCTAGGAAACGATTTGTTCAGTTCTGCCATGCGGTTTTCATGTAGCCATTCCTCGCGGCGGGAAATCCCCTATCTTTGATTCAAATCGTCGGATTTCGAAAATTATTTAACTGTCCGAATCGCGAAATTTCGAGGCATGCAAAATGCAAAATAAAAAAAAAATTATTCGATAAATAAAATTTTCAATAATAACGAAAAATATATTTTTCGTATTCAATATATTTTACATATTTTATTTTTTATTTTAAATCATTTGCAGTATATATTATTATATATTCAACGAAATTTGATCTTTTTAATTTAAATTCGATAGATGAATCGGTGGATATTCAGGAGCTAGAATTGTGAACGGAAATGAATCAGTACAATTTTATTAACTAACTTTTTCTTTATTTTCTCATCAACTTTGGTAAAAATAAAAATCAATCGATAATAAAAATTCAATCGACAAAAAAAGAACAAGTCTCTGACGAAGTACGAGATAAACGTAAGGACTAATTACAATCGTTGATTAAAATGTACAATTTAACGGGGTAATCATAAGTCTAATGTGAAATATTACTCTTTTTGTGTGGTCAATTAATCAATTAGAATTGCATAGTAAATTTTCATAAATGGGATTTAACGAATCGATCACTTCAATAATAAACCAAATTTCGGGTTCTATTTATACCGAAAGAGTCGGATTCTTGAAAATTAATTTACGATTATGACAATGGCTATAATACATTCCCAGTAGTAGGGGAAAAATATCTGTTTACAATTATATATAAATAAAAAGCACCTCATGTTATTTAGATTGTCATAAAAATAAAATATAAAATTGCGACATAATAGTATGAAATGAACAAGTAATATTTTAATTTAAGACACGATTCAGGCACAATTGTTACATAGTCTGGCTGCCATTTTTATCACGAGGGGTTTTTTCAACATTTCATATTTTTTTACATTTTTCATACATTTTTTCGATAACCCTTACCTTTCAAAATTCATATCCACACATTAATACTCAACATGTAAAAATAACACTAACAAAACATTCAACGGAGTAATTAAAAAAATCCCAGGGAATTTCGTCTAGAGAAAATTCCCATGCACGTCCTCCAGCAAAAAAAAATCCCTAAGAATACTCTGGTGAAATTCCACAATACCTCGGGTTTTTATTGTGATCTAAAATATTTTCCAATTTTGTAACTAAAAATTAACAAAAAAAAAATAGATTTAATTTGTTGCAATAAAAAATTAAAATACAAGAATTTGTCAGTCACCAGAATGAAAAAGTACGACTGAATTCGGAATTGTTCATCAACCCCTCGTCAAATTTCCCAATTAAATTATTAATCCTAAACTCATTATTTTTTAATGAGTGATCTCATTTTACTAACACATTTATTCATAAAATTACGTTTGCGTCTTTGCTCATTGTCAACGTGCAGCGAATTGACACTAGCATTGAAAGAAGATAATGACTCATTCTCGTCGAGCCCATCCCCACAGCTTTTAGCCTTGGCTAATATTTTTTTATCCGAATTTCCATCGATTTCCAAATTATTTGGATATCTCTCATCAATTTTTTCATTATTTTTATCACAGCAGTCAATGGTATCATCATCGTCGGAGGATGAAATTCTCATATGCTCCTCTTGTGCTATTTTAGCTGTCTCGCTACGAATTTGTCGAGCTTTCAGTCTTGGCACTGGCAATGGATACAATTTTTCCCCCTTTCCCTCCCTGGTCCGCTCAACCACTCCAGAATTTTTTTCTACAGAAATTTCGCTCCCGAGAATATCCCCAGGCATCTCCTCCGAATCACTTTTCTTATCAGAATTTTCCTCGATTTCTATTTTTCCAGAAATGCTGGAATTTCGTTTTTTTTCTGAATTTTTTATTTTCTCTAGGGAATTTTCCCTTCTGAGGATATCCTGGAGATTTTTTTCCCGACTCGGGGATATTCGGCGAGTATCTAATAAATTTTCATTCGAATTGTGTATTTTTTTCCCGTTTGAGGAATTGTCCGATTTTTTCAAACCTTCTGGGAGTTTTTCATGAAGATCATCGTCGAGGAGGCCATCTAGACTCCTGGAGCGAGGTCTGGGAAGTGGTGGAGGTCTTGAAGTGAAGATCCTCTGGATCTTCTCGAGGTTCTCTGGTTCGTCCAAGAGTTCTAGGGATTTTGATCGGTTCGTGGGCGTGGTTGGATGCCTGGGTGGTCTCTGGGGAATTGGACCCCTTCCAGGATGTGTGTGGACGAACTTGAGACGTGGAGACGTTGGCGGGATGCTCATCAGCCAGCCAGGACTCGAAGTCTTCCTCAGTCTATAAAAAAAAACCCAAAAAATCGAACATTGTTCCCTCTAGGGAATTATATCCACAGTTGGAGGGGACGATGGGCTACAGATCATGCTAAGGAACACATTGACAGTTGTCACAACTGACTGACCTATTATTCAATATTTTTTCAAATGATTGCTGAAGCTTCAGTCTTCCTGACCCGTGCTGCATGAAATTAAAATATTTTCACCATTATTTTTATGGTCAATTCTCCGAAGAGGTTAGGGCGGACGCTAATGATTTCATTTGATACCCCGGATTTTTTCTCTCCGGCAGGAAAACTCAAATTCTCGTTATCATATAAACTCATTATCGAATTTCGATGGCGATGAAAAATGAATCAATTCGAGCGATGAAGAAAAAGATCTCACCTGTTTGGAATAGCTGTGGGGGGGCCTTCTAGTCAATCTCTACCACCCGATGAGTCCTTGTCACTGCCGCGGCTCTCATTGCTGTGCATTCTCTGGTAACTAGGTGGATGTCTCATGTTGGCACTACCTGGAGTGCTAGGAGTTGTCACATCCTTGGATACCATTCCCCTAGGTACACCGGCCATGGACGTACCTGCTGGGAGTTCCCCTCGCATAAACCTGATTAAAAACCCCCATACATCCAATAAGAACATAAAATTCCCTAGACGCTAACAACTAGTTAATTAAAATTTTTGGATTAACGAACCTTTCCAATTTGTCCACGCACGCATCCTGATAATCATGAATCCATCGTACTCCATTGAAATGACAGACCTGCCTCATGTCCTCCGGAAGCTCCTCGGGCTCAGGCCATTGGAAGTTATCGATAATCGGAATGATATTGCATTGAGACTGGAGTGCCGCGACAATTTCCCTGTGTACCCAATCCTTGCACTCGTTATCTTGACTACACCTGTCCAACGCTTTGGGCGTCAAGACGAGTAGAAAGTGTTTGGCCTGTCTAATACTCTGCAACAAATTATTATCAAACTTGCCGGCCTCGAGCCTCTCCACATCAATAAAAACGGAGAATCCCCTCAACTGGAGATGAACCTTGAGCAGGCTAGCCAATTGAGATCCATTACTCCGTCGATAACTGACAAATACATCCAGACTCTTGTCGGGACTCTGATTCTCACACGAATTTAGTTGATTCTGCTGGCTATTCTTGATAGCGTCCATGATCCTAAGTCTATGAATACTGTTGGTGATGCCGCACTCAGTGAGCAGCTGATCCTCACTGATATTCCTGATATTCTCTCTGTCAACACCAGCATTGAGCATGCCGTAGGTGTAAATCGAGAACTCATTCCCGACACACTGAAGAAGTGAATTGAGATCGCCATTGTCACGACTGCTGTAATCGGCCATTCGTTTGAGATTCTGAAGCTCCCGGGTGAATCTCCTCCGCCTTATGCCATTGGTCAAACCGATGTCCTCCTTAAGATTCTCCTCGGTGAGCTGAAGAAGGAGATCTCCATCAACCCGACTCTCCACGAAGTTGTCCGCATACTCGGTGAAGCCGATCTGTTTCACCCACTCCCTGACGTCCTCGGTACTCCACAGGGGCACTTGCTGGCTCAACTTGTGCGGTATCTCCTCACCAATCAGCCTCAAAGCTTGGGCAGCGTACTTCGACGCAACGGCATTTGGACAGCTTGCTACCTTCTTCAGGGGCTCAATTGCCCCAATTTCTTTGAATATCTCTTCGTTTCCCTGCTGTTGCTTTATACCCGCCTCCATACAGAAGTGAAACGCAGCGAGGGCACGTGCCTCCTCCCGTTTCGATGATAAAACCGGTACCAGACGCTCCAACCAATTTTTCGATTGTCCATGAGCATGCGCAAGATTTGACTTTGCAAATTCATAGGGATTGTGAGATGTGACGAAGGGCTCGACGAGATTGAGAGTTCCACTCTTTTCGACAGCTGCCTCAATCTCTTTGTTTGCGACCAGAACGGAGATGGCGAGGCAAGCGTAGTACTTGATGTTGTCGTCGTTGTGAAAGGCCAGGGGAAATAACCAGACCGGCACTTTCCTTTTGATCATTTGCTCCTGGTTATCGGCACCACCGTACAACGACAGATTAGCCAGGGCACCAGCAACATGACGAAGCGTTTCGACGTCATTCTTCCGGCACTCGAAAAGAACGGAATCGAGACCACCGAGGCGGATGACATCGCTGCAGGTGACTTCGGAGTGTTTGAACAGATGCTCAAGGATACCGGTACCCACGCGCGAATGGTCCACGGAGTTTGTATTTTTTATACAAACACATGCACCATTCACAACTTTCTCCAGACCGTGGTCCACCACGTGAGCGCGATTCTCTGTTGTCAGGCATTGCTCGAGCAAGCGCGCCGACGAGAATTGCAGCTCCTGGTCCGTTGCCATGCAGTTGGTTACCAGGAGGTCCAGGAGACCGCGCGTGCGGAGGGTGTTACAGAGAGTGTAGCCCAGGTCGTGGCCGTGTGTCGGGACAGCCCAAGCCTTTCGGATTATATCGTTGACGCGATTTAGGAGGAGTGGTGCGGTCGGTGATGTGGAATTCTCGAGAGACTTCAGGCGGTCCACGAAGTGGTCGAGGAAACCTGAGTATTTGGCCCGGGCACGGTCTACGTCCGACTGCTTTGAGGATGAACAGAGGTGGTCCAAATCATCCAGTGGCATCGTCAGGAGCTCTTCCTCCTGCGGACGCTTACCGTTCATAAGCTGATTTACAGCATTTGCCGCGGTTATCATCGATGATTTCGAAGTGACACCTTTCGCGATTGTTATCGAGGATTGCGAAGACGACGCCATGTGCTTCTCATGATTGTAGATGCCGGATGAAGTGACTGTTTGGCGCTGTTGTTGCGCTGCCATCGCTTTCTGAAAGGTCGAGATCGGGAATCGGTTGAGGTGATGTTTGTAAAGGATTTGGGAATCAAATCAGACGACGATGTCTCGCGAAAAAATTCTAACTTCCCATTTTCCGCAGTTTTCGAACCTTCTCCCAGGAATTACAAAAGCTACAAATTTTTCATCCAATTTCAAATACCTATATTTCGACAACTAATAATCATAGCTTCAAAAATTTGGTGTTATTTGAAAGCCCTGAAAATTTCCGAGGAAACATCCAATCGCGAATAATAATCCTCTACTCAAAGTGCGAAAATTCAAAGAGGGGCCAAATCGATTTTCAGCTATTTACCATTGTCGAGTCCAAACTCCACTTTCTCATGTTCTACCGTTTCACTTCCTCTTCACACAGTGTATCAATAGCCACTGATCGTCAGCTCACGCGTCGCGTATCCAATTCGAGGGTTCGCGACTCGGGAATGACGCGTGGAACGTCAGACGCGAATAATACAGAAAAAAAAAACACCAAACAAACGAAAATAAAAATCAGAAGGAACTGAAGAATCGGCGTTACCTCGAGCGAAGTCAACGCGTAACTGGCCCCAGAATTGTTGAACAACAGCCAGAAATCATGGATTTCCCGGGAATTATCGCATCATCGGTCGAAACGTAAACCACCCATTTCCCCGTTTTTTACACTTCCCCGAATGTGTGAATGAAGCCTAGTGAATTATCACCCAATTAGCATTACTTAGTGCTTCATTCGCGGCCAATATCATTTGCCAGATACTCATATCGTTTTATATAACTGCAGATAAGATACATCCACTCAAACAGAACGCATTCCTGTCACAATCTACGTCGTTGATAATTTTATTATTACATTCCTGACGATTTTACATATTTTTAAATCATTACCTTTTCTGTACTGAAAGAGTCACTTTGTAGTTTCATGCTGGTCGCCGCGACATTATTGCTCTCCTGATGAGACAAATCATTCGTCTTCAAACTCCTTTGCTCCTGAAAATGGAGCAATTAATTAAACGCAATTCGCCAGATAATTATTTGCCCATCAAAATTATCACTTTCCCCATCAAAATTAATTCCTCATACAGCCACAAAAAACACTGAGGTCACAGATTAAGATAAAGATAAAGATTAACGTGAACGATGGAATATATTTAATGACAGTGTAAATAAAAAAGCACGTGCTGGCAAAAAAAAACGGGGAAAAAAAACGGGAATGATCTCGAATTGAAGGTACGTCACGAGTTCGAATTTCCAGATCGGCTGTTTTTTTCTATTTTTACACAATTTCTCATTAAAAAATCGATGGGGATTTTGTCGGTTGAGAATTACCAGATGACTCTTGGGGTGGGGAAAAACGGCCTGGAGACGCTTGTGCACTGGCCAAGGTGGACTCATTGCTACTGACTCAATGTTTGTGATTTTAAAACGATTTAAATGAAATGATGGGGACGAGAGCCGAGGATTTGTCGGTTGCTGCCAGCACTGGATATGTGAATCGGATGATGAGTGGACGCACCCCTTCCACTTCGTTGTCGTTATATTTATCAAGAGGCGTCATTATGTTGGTAAATAACTTTTTACATTATTTCCTCTGCTTTCCGATTTTTTTTCACGATTTTTCTCATCGTTCGACCGTGGAATTTCTTGAGAAATCGGTTTTTTCGTCTCTCTGTTTTTGATTCAATCTTTTTGTCTACCCACTGGCTAATAAAATATTCGTTTTTTTATATAACAAACATTTTTTCAACAATATTTAACGTATTACAATATTTATCTTTTAACGTGGAACATCTGTCGATGGAATAGTGATACGTAAAAAATGAAAAATGCAGGGGATTTACGAACCGCTTTACTAGGATCACACGGACTCAATGATCTCGATGATTTAGAGTTTGATGTTACATCCGGTAATAATCCACGGGGTATTCGGGTGAACCTCGAGCCCATTTTCGGGGTCGAACTGTCGCCATTGAAGCGAAACGCTAGACTGCGCTCTAGGGGCTGCTCTACGTTATTTTTCCTAGGGGTATTTTCATCGACCGGGGAGAATCTGTTGCCCCTCGCAACCGCGACGTGAGTCATTGATTATTCCACTTGATTTCGCGTGTTTTCTTGGAAAATGCCGCAGTTTTCCGCATTTTTTCCCCCTGAGGGGTTTCTTTTTCGGTGATTCCGTGGGGAATTATTTTATTCTGTTTCAACTTACCCTTGCCGAGGCGACGCTTTTCTCAGCCGAAACTCCATCGACCTCGACCCGAGCTCGTGCAGCGGTCGCTGCACTTTCCTCTTTATACGATACATCACCGGCTTGCAGTGCACGCATCTCTGCGCTGTTTGCTGTTGCTTTCTCCGCACTGAATCCATCAGTCACAACCTTGAAGTCAAAACAATTTTCAATTTTTAAAGTCCTATCGATTTTTCTGAATGGAAACTCGAAATCCGTTTCTCGATCATTCTGGAATTTTTTACGGATTTGGAAAATCTGGAAATTATTTGATTGAGCAATTATACGTTGAATTAAGTAATTATAAACAAAATATTGGCAGCAATGGCGACTGCTAATTTTGACCTTGACCGAGACTGAGTAAAAAATACCAATCATTCGTCACTCGACCGAATTTTTTCCCTGAAAGATGTCTTCACACCTCGGTGTCAACTCACCTTGGTCTTCGAGGCACTCGTCATCTTCTTCTGCTCGAATTTCATTGTCTCTTGGCCACCGGTCAGACCGATTGTCGACATATTTATTGTCGGTGTGATGCTGTGAAGATTGTTGAGGGGATTTAGAGTTCCTAGTTGTGTTGGGGAACCGACTGTCAGAGTTCCAGGTCCAGAGACCGGTGGAGGTGTGTCTGGATCAGGAAATGTCACCAGGGGCTCTGACAGGTCGTCTTCCTCGGTGACACTCCCCTCCCTGATGCCGTAGAATACATTAAACGTGTTGTTATAATTTTTTTTCTCATTCGTGTACATAAAATCTAGCCTTTATGATCCAAAACATGAATTGACGTTCTCAAATTTGTAAAAAATCGGCAATTCGGTGGGATGGAACGGACTTGGGAGGTCGAAAACATTTGGATTCCATAAATGGAAAAATTTCCAACATGTCAAAAAAAAAAACATTTGTTTTGCTCCCATAGAACCCGAGATACAGCGGAAAATGTAAACGTGATCTAGCGATCGAACAATGATCTATAAAACTTCATTTGGGATTTTCTCCGGATCTAGTGGAGCGAATTGGATAATTTTTTATTTGTTTTGCAATGATTTTCCTGATTCATCCAATGCCACGGTCAAGCCAAAAATTTCGAAGAAAAATAAAATAACCTCTATTTAAAAAAAATACAAATGGGTTAAAAGTGGATTTATTGGTTCGTTTCAATTACTGTACCTGTCAACGAGATTCTCCATACTATTTCTCAATCTCGAGAACTTGGTAGAAATATTCTTCATCTCGGAAATTCCTCTTTTTAATTCAGTCAAGTCACTCTTCATGGAGCTTGCTTTCATTTCACTCGACGATGATGATGTTAGAATCCTCTGGGAGGATTTAGCAACTCTGCTGCTCGTTGTTGTGCTACTTGTGCTGCTGCTACTCTGACTCTGATTCAGCAACTGGGGGAAAAATAGAGTTGGGTAGAGTGAATTTAGATGTTTGAGGTGGTTAAAGTGGATGATGGTTTCTTTTTTATTTCATTTGATTTTTGGGTTATTTCCAAATCGTCGAGGAACTCTGAGTCACTCGGATCACTGGGTGGGAGAATTTTGGCAGAGGGTGAGGCGAGTTGATGAGCAGCCAGGGCTCTTCAAGGTAGAGGGCATCGGGATTTTAATGAATTTTTCAGAGGAAATCCCCATGTCTGAAGTTAATCAACATTTCCTGGGAAACCTAGGTCAATTGAGAATCGAAAAATTAATTCGTTTGAAATTCATTTACCCCTGGGAAATTGGGAGAAAATATTTTTCGGATGCTGTCATCAAAATTCTGACACGAATGTTTTTTTTTTGTTTAATCCCTCGATATATCGAGAGATTAAGGGAAATTAACGAAAATCATCTGAAAAATTATAGCAACATATGATTTATATTTTCTATTGAGAGTTATTTATTGACGAGGTAATTGGATGACTGAAGAGAGGTATGATGTCGGGTGTTAATTACGGTTTTAATTAATGAAGAGAATAATCGGAATTTCGTGTAGGCCAGTAAAATTAATGGAATCCGAGGAATTCCCGGGCGGAAAGTCATCCAGGTGACAAAACTCAACCCAAAACGATGACGTACGTTTATTTTTGGTTGTTATGTCATACTTTAGAGTTCACGAGAACTAGGGTATTTTTGGAAATTTTATTCTTGAAGTTTCTCATTATTTTTTTCGGTCTCTTTATAGTCTTCTTGTTTTTGTTAAGGCGCGGGAGGGAATTCTCGGGAATTGAAACAAGTGTGGAGTGATAACAGCTTCATGACGATTCTCGAGTGATTTATGGAGAGATAAGGAGATTAATTGATAATTGGTGTTTCTCGGTGGAAATCGACAGGTTTTCGACGCTTGTGGAATTTTTTTTGTGATTTCTTGGGTGAGAATTCTAGAATTAATTCATGGTTGCGAATTTCAAGGGGAATGTAATAATATTTTTCATTTGCTGAAGGTTTTCATGGTTTTGGGATTTTATTATAAAAAGCTATTAAAATTTTCGGTTTTGAATAATATGATATTTTTTATTAATTTCTTCGAAAAATATTCAGAAGAAAGTCAAAGTGCTAGGAATTTTTGGGTGTGGTTCTAGGGAATTTTCAGGCAAAACGTTGTAGTCCTGGATTTTATAGGTTAAACCTTGAAATTTTCTTTGAGGAATTTATTTTCATCAAAGATTTGAAGATGTCAAAACTTTCTGAAAAATTCATTCATTCCCAAGTTTTTCCGATAAAAAATTATTTAAAAACAGAATTTTTTTTTTATATTGTCAAGCATTACGAGATTGGAAAGATGAATAAATTTACCTGTGAAGAACTCGTGACTTGTGGGAGGTGATGGGACCTCCCGCTGACCAAATTATTTTTTTTCTGAAAATTTTCCATCACCGCCTGCATGTCGCCGTTCTCTGTGTCAGCGGGGAATTCCGACATCTGAAATCAGTAAATTAATTTGATTGACCTCAATCACCGATGAGTACATCCCCGAGTGTATCAGCTAATTAATAAATGAGTTGATCATACACATCAGTCTCGTTATCATCAGGCTTTCTAATTAATTGAAGGCGAGTTTATAGCCTCCCTCTCTCGAGGCAACAGTAAAACATCACTCTCATTATTTATTTTCTTCCTTTTTGTCTCTTCATTAATTTGATTACATCGTCTACAAAAAAGATGGATAATTTGCCGACGCAGGGTAATATCCATAAATCATGCATACAGAAATATTTGTTTATTTATTAATTTTAATGTTAATTGAATTTTTTTCAAATAAAAAACATAAATGATACATGAAATTGAAGAACATAAATATAAAGATATATTATATAATATATTAAATATATTCAATATATTGTTATATATTATCGAATAAATTATTTTGTAAATTCTTTAAAAATCCAGGAATTTCGGACTTGGTAAATTTCGAAATGATTATTAATTTCGAAAAATAATATAATCAACTTTTCTGTTTCATTGGATGGAGTCACAGGCGGTCAGACTTGTCTCTCGCCCACACACCCCCTCCCACTTGAAATAAAAAATCATTTGCCAGAGCATAATCGCATGAACAATTTTTTTTCTCATTGACATTCATCACTAAAAGGGAACGGAGAGAGAAAACTACGCGCGACGCAGGTTTTAATGTCGCATAAATTATGACACGGTCGATCATTCTGGGAATTAATAACAGACAAACAAAATTAAAAAAACGTTATTGGAATTTGAGGTAAAACAACAGCTGTAAATGGGGGATTCCCGGAGAGGGTGTGATCCTAGGGGAAACCGGCGCATAAAATTTGCGCGCAGAATCGCATTTCCCGCACAAAATTCATTTGATAATTTTTTCATGGCTTTCTCATTATCGAGATGTTTATGGAAATGTCGACAATTGACTCATTGTCGATTTATGATTCCACTGCCTCTCTCTCTCTCTCTCTCTCTCTCTCTCTCTTTCTCTGACGGACCATAAAAATTGGGAAAAAAATCGTAAAATTAACGAGAAGTGTCAACTTTATTTTTTACGTCATGGGTGGCTGCCCACACAAACCGAACCGGCGGCCTTTATTTGTCACTCAAACGATCGAAGGTATAAACCGTTTCCGAAATGAAGAAATAGTCGTTAAATTAAATTTATTCCATATTTAGGTGGTAAAGTTTGAATATTTTGGGAATAATTCCCAGGAGCAGACTGAAAGTTTTGTCAGAACGAGAAAATTTCCGGGGTAAAACCGTAATTTTCTCTCCCACTCCCTCCTCGCTGATAATTCCCAAAAATTTTAGAGAAACTCCAGAATAAATTCCTAATTTCCATACATGAAAATGAATTAAAAAACATTATGGAAATAATTTTCGTTTTATTGTCTATAGATAATAGATAGAAGATAGAAGAAATATTGAGGAATGTCGGAATATTTGAGAACAGTTCTTTCATTGTCCTCCAAAAATCACTCGACATCAACCTACAACATTCAAGGAAACAACTCTGCTAAGGGACTAATTTACGATCGGTTGTACTACGCACTCTAGAGCGGTTTAATCCTAAACATATACTGAAATTTCAACAAAGGACTCCTTTTGAGTCATAAAATCGTCTTTCTGTTTTTGGTTTCCCCGAGAGTTTATTTTATTTTTTAGTCTCTGGAGAACGGTCAAGTGAAGACGTGCCTCCCTCGAGTTAATAAAGAATATTTAATAAAATTTGTTTGAGTGAGTTACTTGATTTATTTATTCACTTATACCCATACTCCAATTGGGAAAAATTCTTTAAAATATATTCTCATTACCATCCCTTCCGGGGTGTCTCTGGACCCTCCACCCGCTGTCTTCAACTCAATTTTAAAATTGAAAAAGAAATAATAAAAAAAATAAATCAACTGTCACTGTTGAATGCCTTCATAGAGCCAGGACCTTGACACACTTCCGGATGCTCTCCCCCAATCCCTTTCCGCGACATGTCCTCAGTCATATAATTTTTTTTATCATACCGAGTACCTCCATTAGGGAAATCTGCACTCCCGGAGGTTAGACACACTTATCGCTGTTAAAACGTGGGGATTTCGTTGCGTGTGTGTGCCAATAACACGATAAAATCGAACCGACATCCAAGGCGGCACTGACAACACTGGGCGCGTGTTCACTCGCGATTTTTTATTTTTTTTTTTATTTTTTCACTGACGATGCGCACGCCGCACTCCACGTGGCGGTGAGACTGGCAACTTTATATTAGGTAATAGTCGGAGCAAGGAGTGGGGGATGTACTCGTTATTACGGTAAATAATATTTTTCCTGCCGGCGATTTTTTTTTCTCTCGGAAATTTGAAAATAATCACTCCATCTCGAATTTATTAATTTTACATTTTTTTTTTATTTATGAGTCATTGTTAAAAATTAGTCATATTGTTTATAAATATTTGGGAATATGAATAAAAATAGAAGAATTCATTTTTATGATTTATAATAAAATAGATGAAAATTATAGTGTTTTTTTTTTAGAAATCCTTTTCTTTTTTGTTGAAAATTTGAAAAAAATTCTCAATGCACATTTTTGCAATTGATTTATCCATTTATTTTTTGATAATGCACTGAATTATGTATAAACAAATGAGATTGTATTCCGTATTGCTGAATATTAATTTTCTATTTTAAAAATCCACCATTAAAATTCAATGATAATTATTATAAAAATATTATAATTTTCATTTTAATGTAAAAAAATTATTCCACTCCCTAAAACTGTTTGTCTTATATTTTATCATTGCAAAAATATAAACTTTCTTTCGAAACTACTGTAAAATATAATTGGAGAGGAATTGGAATTGAATTTTGCCGACCGGAAAATTCCAGGATTAAAACGCAACGATGACAGCATGACGGGGAAAATGGCGAAAAATTATTATAACACTTTGATTTTCGTTTCAATTGAGAATGAAAGACGTTGGCCTTTGGAACGGACAATGTGGAATGCTGTTCGGTTGGTATGCAATGAAAGGGAACGAAGAGATGAGTCGAAGGTGTTCGTTTTTACAACAGAGACACACGACAAAAAATTCACCGACAGAAATTATTATTTATTATTATTTATGACTTAAAATCAAATTACATTTACCATAAAAATATAAAAAACCGATGATAATACGGGGATGGTACGAATCAGAATGAAAGATTGATGGGAGAAAAAAAGGGAGAGATACATCGAAGAGATATAAATTATTGCAACAATAAATAATTTGGAAATCTGCGGATGTCGAATCGATGCGAGAAATGCAATAAATTATGAAAATTCCTAAGAAATAAGTGCATACGTAATTTTTACCGTGTTTCTGTGAAAATTTCATGTAAATACAAAAAAAAAATCGAAGGCTTACATGAGAATTTTTCGATTTTTAATTTGACTGGTGGAAATTTAACACGAATTCTGGGGAAATTTTCATTTGATTCTGATTTTCAAAGAAATAAAAAAAACTTACAGGTTTAAAAAATTCCCGCCTGAGCCCATGTACCCGGCGCCCGTGGACGCCCCCCTCCATCTCCTTCATTCATTCAATTCCACAAAAAACAAGAGTGAAAATTGCCGTAAACTTTCTAAAATAAAATCCAAAATTCACCAATCATTCACGGATCTCATGCATGAGAAATAAATCAATAATTCGAATCACTTCCACCGGATCTCCACAACTTCCGGTAGGAAGTCACGTCACTTTCACCGCGATAAAAACAAAAATCGATTAATCTGTAATAATCGGTTGTTATGAGTGGAAGAAAAATTTTGTTTGACAATTTTTTAATTGAAAAATATTTTTAATTACTCTGTTATTTAATATTTTTCCTCATACCGGTATGCGATCGGAGGTACGTGTTATCCCGGCGACTAGCATCGACCGACTGACGCTCGAATCAGCTGTGATCGGAGAATAAATTCCTTCAGTCCCGCGAGTGATGATTCACTCGTTTTTTTATCGCGCGAGAGAAGAAAAAAAAAAGTGAGAAAATTCGTAACGACTGGAGGTGCCAGAGTTTAAGTAATACCGGAAGTGGCATCATGGGACGCGATGACTCCGCCGTTGGCGGATATGATAACGATTTTTCTTGTTTATTTATCATCAGTAATAATAATTAATCAATTACCTGTGGATCATTGAATGCCACTAATTCTATCTTCAGAAAAAGGTCATTAGAGAAATCTGCGGTTATAAAATTTTTTTTTTTTCGTAACAAGTGCGGAAAAGTGATTTTTGGCGTGTGGGAGGTGAAAGTGAGTGAAAAGTTACTTTTCGGTACATCGTGATGAGAAAAATGACAATAAAAAAAATGTTCATTAAAATAAATTGATCTAATAATTGATATTATTTATTTATTACTGCGGAATGGAAGGACAGGAATGATCGGTATTACGTGCAATAGTATCGAGGCTCGATAAAAGACGCAATTTTTTTTTTCAATCTTAATTGCTTTTTTTGTAGATTTTTTTCATGACGAAGAGGCAGAGAAATATTTTTACTAAATTAAACAAACTAGCGGTGTCTCTTCGTCACCCGACGGTCGAGTGACTCATACCGATCTCTCGTGTGTGCCCCGCAGACGTAGTTGTATTCAATTGGTTTTTTTTTTCTCACTCTCTTTCTTTCTCTCTCTCTGACCAAGTTCACGGCACGAACGATTGGTTTTACTTGGAAATAATCGTCGAGTCATTCAGAAATTCGCCGCCGTATATGGCGATGTGGAGTAGAAAGCTGGGAAGGTTAAGAAATGCTCTAAAAAGAAAAACAAATCCAAAAAAATTTTTGTTCCCAAATTTTGGGCATCAAGTTAAAAAAAAGGAATTGTAATTTTTCTTTAATAGTGAAAAAATATGGCAACTTCCGAAGAATTCCCTAGATTTACCAAATTTTTTTATCACTCATTATTAATTTCATACTAATAATTGTTTAATAATAAATAAAAATCCAACGATAATAATTTCATAATAATAATAATCTCGATAGACCCCTCATTGAGGTAGAACAATTTTTTTTTTTGTTCAAAATGGAGTTCCTGAAACTCTCCACAGAATGGCGTCAGCCCGTCACGCGATTGGCGGATCACTTCGGCGGTAAATTTGAATTGCAAAGGGAGTGATAAAAATATGTTTCCGTTGCTGACGTCCACTGGATACATTCTCTCTGTTATTGTTGCACTTATCATCAATTACAATCACGTATCGAGCTGTTATGCGTACCGAAGTACTCGCGTAATACCGTGGAATCGAGAGGGGCCGCTCCCTGCCGAGTCAAACGGCTGATTAGCAACGCACGTGTGTATATGTGTGTCTAAGTGCAGAATGAATTTACGATAAGGACATACCAGAGAGTGAATCATCGACGCGGGATACCCTCGCGTAACCCATCTTTAAACTCAATTCTTTTATTTCTTTTCCCAGAGATCCACACCGCTGAATCATAAACTCGTCTTCGAGATGAGGAATGAGGAAAAAGAGGGATTAAATTGGATTGGGTTCGTCTTCCGGTACGACATTCCCGGAATTTATTACTTTTTTCAGAATTTTTTTGGTTCTTTGAGGTAAGACCGGTCGGATTAAAATCGGATCGCCATTTTTTCGTTAATTATTTCGACTGTAACAATCGATTTAACAATTTTCTTCAATGTCTTCTAGGGATTGAATGGTGCGAATTAAATTTGCGATTGCAAATATCGCGGGGAATTCCATATCCTTTCCAATAAAAAGAAAGTCGGCGAGATCGGATGATTCATCCTCGAGCTATTCGCAGGAAATTGAAATAAATTGAAATTGAAATAACAACTGGAACTGAAGAAATCGATCCTGAAAATCGATTGTTGCTCTCGATATATTTCCCGGGCTGAAAATGCCGCGAAAAAATTTTTAATTTAAAACATTCCCATCAACGCGCACAGCATCCAGCGGTTCTTGAACGATATCAAAAAAGCTCACCCATAAAAAAAAATAAAATTCCTCAAATTCTTTCTGACTCACAGTGGCATTCCTCAGCCCTGCGACCCTTCGTCGAAGTTAATTATATTCTCAGAATGCCTTTCTGTGAATAAAGCAACGCCTCCCCCCTCCACCGCCCCTCGACGAGGATAATTGTTGATTTAACATTTAATTGGCGAAATTTTCCGAGAAATAAAATGATTACGCCGATTGTAGTGTCTCGGAGGGACGAGGAGGGCGGGAGGGATGAATGAACGACCGGATGAATGAGAACGTGAATCATTGGATGTCTCGAAGAGGAGAGAAGGGAAAAGAGTCAGACAGGAAGTGCAAGGACGCGCGTAATCATTTTTTTTTTTCCTCCTTGGCTTCCGGAGACGATAAATACCCGGAGAAAGTTGTTAATCATATGAGTATTTATAGATGTGGATTAATTGTGGGTTCTTATGAGAGTAATGACTGACGTTGGATGAGTGTGAGATAATTAGAGACGCTTGAGGTGGTTAGAAGTTTTTTTAAAGTGACTTTAATGACTTTTTTTAAGAGGGCTTGTTGATTTTTTAACGAGAAAGTGGATAAGTTTCACTTCTCACGGATATGTCTGGAGAAAAGGTGGGAGGCGAGGACTTTTATTCATCGATTTTCAATGAATTTGGCAAGATTGACTGCTGAGAGGATTCACCTTTTTGAGGACAGATCCGTCACGGTTTATCGTGTTGCTGCTAACAACGCGATGTTTTAAAGTGCATGAGATTTTCTAAAAAATGACACCAATATTCATCGAATTCCTCCCATCCTCACCTTAGACAATCAATAATAACAAAAAATTAAAGATCAGCATTTTTTTCATGTACGTAGAAAAAGTTCCTTCACATTTGTATCGATATCTCCGGGCCCATGGGTCCCATTTTCGTTTGCTAAAGTCTATTGTAAAGCCCGTAAAATTTCGAAGAGAGTAGGCCCCTTGTACTCAGATTTTCTCCCGAAATTAGCTGGACCGTAGGGGATGAAAAACCTTCAAAAATTTCATAATCGCCCGGAAAACGTCAAATAAGTCCTCATCATACTTCACAAGATCTACCAAAAAATAATGATGGGATTGACAATCCGTTGATTGGACGTTGAAGAGTATGGAATTTGTAAACAATCAATTGCTTACAACTTAATTTCTATCAATGAGCCTCGGAGATATGGACTGCTGAACATAAACGGATTCACAAAAGAATCCACTTGTTATTGTTTATGAAGACGTATCCATATCTAACCGAGATTCCAAGCTAGACGTGTTGACCTCGTGTCGACGTATGTGTCAAGAAAAGGGAGCAGTTGAATAAATAAAAAAAAAATGTATGTATGTATCAGTTTTAAGTGCAAGTCGGCAGCCTTTGATCCACTTTGTCTCGTTCCCTCGTGTCTAACGATCAAGTTAACCATCAAACATTAGTTATTCACTTTTGTTTTTTTATATTGCGTGCGCCCATTACGAGACCTCAAGAGTGGATGACGAGATTAGATCCCGGATGAGAGGGTAATTTCAGATAAGGATTTAATAATTTTTATTGAATTATGCACATCGGGATTGTTTCTTGTGGACGACTTGACTCTCAGGGGATTATGTAAAAAGAGAAATACGATAATTGGGACCCCCCATGGTGAACCATAAAAATACGCAGAGTACCATATCTTTAGAGTCTGAAGTTTAGACCCTTATCTGCCATTTTTCAATGTGAAATGTACATTTGCAAAATCGATTTTTTATCGTCGCTGTATTTAATCTTCTGGTCTGACATTCATGAGGATTAAATGGGCCTCAAATTTAACTCACGAGGGGTTAATGAGACTATCAGCCTAGTAAATCATCAATACTCCATTCGCAATTTTCCGCATCACGGGGATTTCTGCAATTAATGATAAAAAATAATCTCGAAAAATACGACCCGGTCTTCAATTCAGGGAATTATATAAGACAGTGCTTTCTCGAAAAGTCGCAACAAAATGTTGTTAATGATTCAATTAATTCGCCGATTTCAGCGGAATATTTTCACTCGGCGATTCCTCGACGACGGGGCATACAGTTTGATTACGCTTTTTTATTTAAAAGGTGAATAATGATTGGGGAATTTTTAGCACTGAAAATAAAAAACATGAGGAGGGAGGATTTGTTGGTTGTTTTTTCGAGAGAAATTGAGCAGTTTCCGGTGGTGGTTGTGATCCAATTGATCCATCAAAAGGGGTCATGACGAAATTAAAAGAGCGCGTGTGCCGGACTCGTGCGCGAACCCTGGATTAAAGACATCCGGTCTTGCGCCATTTTTATTTTCACTATAAAAATCAGCGAATAAGAAAAATTGTGGAGAAAATTCTAATGAGACATTTCATCGGAAATTATTTCCGATTCTTGTCTGGGAAATGCTATTGATCCAATTTTTCTCTGATTGAAAATGAAAAGGAAATGAAAATTAAAATTAAAATTAAAATGAAAAGGAAAAAAATAATAATTGATATCGATATGAGTTGTAGGAATTTATGATAATTTATGATAATTTTGTATCGACCTTCCATATTTCGAGTACAACGAAAAAATTTGAAAGAGAAATGAGAAAGAATTCAAAACGATTTTTCTATCTGCAATTATAATTACTCAAGAGCCTCGAACTCTTCCTAGTTCCACAGTACCGACTATTAATAAAGACTCTGGACCTACATTTTCGAGTGGTCGACTGATAACAGGGCAATATGGGGTCTATCCACGCTAATGTATGTCCTGCGTCAGTGCTTCAACTACCCGACAATTTTTCACGCATTTCTTGTTACTAAAAAACAAGATCCAGCCCCATGGACTTTGATTCCGCAAAAAAAAAAGCAGCTGTTGAGAAATCATCGGGACAGGCAACGGGCCAAATCGGCTGCCATTTTACGAAGTGATAAAAATAATTAATCATCATATCACCGGTTATTATCCGTTGATTTTTTCGAGCAAGCCCTTTTGTCTCTGAGAGGGTATTCGCGCGATGATGCATGCGCATACAATGGCGCGCACCGTGCTGCATGCGCAGCGCTCGACTGCGCAATTTCCGTTATGTTTTTTCGTTGCGTGTAAATTTATGGGGATTACCCTATCACAAAAATTCGATGACGAGAGCTCAGGGGTTTAGAAAATAATCAGGGTATATTATTTCTACAAAACGAAGAACGAGAATAGAGTGGAAAAAAGTTCTTGGAAAAGGTAGTTTTTCACGCACTCGGCGTCGGTTACGCTTCAGAGAAATCAATTGGCACATGCGTTGCACCTATCTCCGTTCTTTGATACTTCTAGTCAAGAAAAAAACATTGAAAAAATTAAACGAGAATACGACCTGGCGGTACGCCAGCGGTTTCAAGAATCCGTTTAACGCGAAAAAGTGAAAATAAAATTGAGAGAATTGTTGTGGCAAGTAGGAAGAACATTTCATAAAAATAACATCGGCAGCTTTTTATTCACTTTTCTCAATAGACCCGCGTCTTTTGGGGTCAACCAAACCCAAAAATAATTTTCATAGAATTGTAATAAATTTTTTGATTATTTATTCATTATTGCAGTCATTTGAGAAATTGAAAAAATTGCACAATTCAAAAGTTTCTATCCAGCGAAATTTTTATAATTTTTCAATTGTTGTTCAATTACATAAACTTCTCACTGATTTTTTTTAGATTTACCCTAAAAAAAAACGAATAGCAGATTTAAATAAAAGGACGAAAATTCTATCAAAAATTGACATCACCATTAATTATGACAAGATTTGAAAAAATTCTATCCAAAAAAAAATACCCCAAAAATTTTCCCACCCAATGGCAAAAAAAATCACGCTCCCCCGAAATTCCCTCAATCGATCAATCAATCATCACAGAATTCTCCAATTACCTCTGCATGAAGACCCGAAAAAAAATTCCTCCTGGGTGTTGGATTGTACGTGGACATGATGACCTTGTTCACCACCATCGTCACGTGTAACCAGTATTCAAAAGAGGTCCGAAAAAAAAAAAAATCCGCAAAAAAGATAAAAACTCGATTTCACCAGAGGACTTTCCTCAATCCCCAGAACATTCGCGTAGATTCCACCCGGGACACTGGGACCCGCGGTGTCCTTCACAGCCACTTGGAATTCCCGGATGCACTCTCCAAGCAAACAAGTAAGAACATGAATAAATAAATAAAGTACACGTCCCCGATTATTTCTATTTTTATCGCACTCGGACACGCGCAGCGACCGACGCGCAACAACTGAGCGACTGAGCACTCGCGCACTCTCCGACTGCAATTATAAATCCCCCCCACTGCACTCCCCCCTCCCACCGGCCGCTCACCCCACTACCCCCCTCCCACCGGCCGCTCGCCGCACCCCCTAATCGCCGCCTTCACCCCCTCCTTCCACATGACATCCCATTGACCCACACCGTGACCTTCGAACTCCTCAAGAATTTCAAATGTCGAAAGATTTTTTTTTCACACCTCAACAGCTCATTCCAACGATTTTAAAGAATTCCCCGCAGGTCGAGTAGCCCCCCACCATTTTTTTCTGAAATTAAAATCCTTCTCTGCAGAAAGAATTTATTACTACAGTTTAACGAAATCGCAAACAATTTTTTTTTTTTGTATTTACAACAATTCAGGAGCAGCGATAAGTGTCATTAAAAAATGCTCATCTCTAGATTATAATTTTCTGTGGAATCTTTCTATGGATTAAACTCTGGGTAAATCCGGACTAAGTTCCTTTTAAATTCCGACTGAACCCTGACTAATTTCTGATTTCAAGAACAATACGCACAATAATTTCGATGGCAGTTGAATTGATAACTATCATGACATAAAAAAATTTAATAAAACAGAATAATCAAATAAAGAGAATTCATTCCAAAGTAAATTGTTAATTGAGTGGCATTATGTCTACGTTACGCAGCAAAAAAATTAAATAATCCATTGTTTTTTCCCACTCGTTTGGTCTGTTGTCAATGTGGATACTTTTGTTGTTTTTAATGAAAATGAAGAATTATCTCGTCTGGAATCTCCACGTGACCTTGTTTCGCGGCCTCATGCGGTAAAATGGTCGATTAATAAAGCCAGAGAGGGGCAGAGGGATTGAAGGACTGAAATGTTGAAAAAAGAATCCGAGACAAAGGTGGAATGTAACCGAGTGATTGATGCTAGTCACTAGTCTTCGTCTTTTTCAGTCATGTCTCAGTGTTTATTTATTTGTCTTTCGCTTTTTACATCGTGCAAGTTATTGTGCAATTGTTTGCGTAACACTGAGTACCAGCGAGTAAAGATGTTCAGAATTCCAGCAAAAAAAACCAAGCTTTTTGAAAGAAATCCAAGTGCCTAAGGAATTGACAATTTATGATTTTCCACGAACTCTTCCTCATCATCGTAATCCTCAGCTTCTTCGATCGCGTCGAAAAATTCGTCGTGACTCTCTTCGACGTGAACTAGGTCAGGATTGTACTCGAGTGCTCCTTCAGGGAAGAACAAGTCCAGGATCTCATTGACCTTGGATTCGTCTTCTTCAATCTCGAGAGGATTGCTCCCCGCGAATGATAAAAAAGTTTCGTCCTTCAACCGACGGATGACGAACAAAAATATTTCATCCCCGGTTTTCGTTTGAATCTAGAAATACGACGGAATATCGTAAAAAAAATCGCATCGAGCAGATGATTGATTGGATTAATCGATTAATTGAGTGAACCTTGTCGATGAAGTCCTCCGGAATCGACGCGAGTCGCCGCGCCCTCCAATCGTTAAACTCAAATACTCCGAATTTTTCTATGGCCTCCAAAAAATCATTGTAGCAATCCAAAACGATTTTTGTCTGACTCGAGTCGAATTTAAATGCACACAGCGGTGCGAGCTTCACTGGCTCTTCATAAGGATGAGATTTCTCCAAATAACTCGAGAACAGTGTCTTGAACACATGAACTTTATTCCTAGCCTGAAGAAGCCGAAGAATTTATAAATATTTATTCCTATTTCTGATTTTTTTTTCTATGTGCAAACATCCGAGCTCTCATCAAAATTTTGTGGTAGGAGGAATCCCCGAAGAATCTCATGCAACGAAAGAACGCAACGGAACTTGCGCAGTTGAGCGGTACGCATGGAGGGGTATGCGCACAGGTGCGGCTCAATATCTCCCGAATCGTCAATGATGAATACATGAGTACAAATCATCTGATTCGACATGCCACAAGTCATTGACGAGATGCATGACGCGCAATTTTTGTCTTAATTACTTGTGGTGAATAGAAGACAGCAGGATAAACTACTTCCCTTCCATCCTCTTCCTCCTCTTCATCTTCACCCCACCTAACCACGAATTTATGTCTCTCGACGTAGCTGAGAGCCTCATCCCCCTCCTGATCATCCCCAACGAATTTCTCCTCGAGAATCAGTGAAAGATAATTCTCCACGTCGTTAATTTCTCTCATTGGACACTTCTTATCATCATCAGGGCATTTGAAAGGATATGGTACCGGCCAATCCGCGGGTGGGGGGCGTGCCTTGAGCCTCATCGCGAGAATCTTATTCTCCACCAGACCTTAACCTCGAAAGAAATATTCAGTAAATATTACACAACAATTCAGGTAATTCAAAAAAAATAAAACAAACGTTCAGTAATCTCTTAATTAAATATATCCGAAAAATCAGAAAATGTAATTTGTGAGAGAAATTATCCCAAAAAAATAATCAAGACGGGGAAAATGTTGAGTGACCTTCAATCAAGTCATCTGTGACCTCGACATCAGTCTCCACGTGCATCTTCCTCACCATATCCTCGTCCAGCTGTATCTTGCTTTGCTCAAGGACATCGAACCGATCCGGAAGCAGCCCATAAATCAGCTCCCGGTAGGGCGGACATTTTTCTTTATCTTTCGCGTATCTCGCGTCGTCGAGAAAGACCCATGGGTACAGGATCAAAATTGTTTCCTCCGATAACTCGCACATCATGTAGTAAAGGTACTCTTCGTAGATTGCACGTTTCTCTCCTTCGATCTTGGCGAGTTGTTTGTTTAAGATTGATTGCCTTGACGGGAACAAAACGATGTTTATGTTGATGGTGACATGAGAGATTCGGTAATTGACCCACAGACCATTTCCCCAATTATTTCTAATTGTAGGATATATTCTGCGATGCAATACAAAAATTTATCTTCAATAGAAAATAGTGTATTATGCATCAAGGGCGGAAAGTCATGTTTCCTGGCCGAGGGAAAGTTCCCCCCAAGGCCGGAAAGTCTTGACTTCTTTGAAGTCTTTTGACCTTGACAGCACCTTTCTACCCGAGGACGGGAAGTACTCACTTTCCCCACGCTCATCAGGGCGCAAAGTGCAAACCTTCCGTGCAGGTGTGTTGAAAGGCCATTACTCACAATTTCATTTTCAAATTATTCTCATTAACTTTCCGACCCAAAGGGAGGACGCACGTTGCTGTAATGACCCCGAAAATCGAATGTGGAATTTTGATGATTCTTTTTTTTTCTCAAATTCGGATGTGAAAACATTTTTTAACCTCGAAAAAGTCTTCTGTTGGAATACCTGATGTTTTCCTCTCGAGCATATCTCACACTTTCTTCAGGCCCTCTCTGAGCAACCGGAAGTACCCAATCAGGTTGTTCTCCCTCCTGCACTCGTTTAACCTCCGAGCGCAGGGCTTTTAAAAATTTTGGGCAGTCCGCCCCATAAAATAGATTCACCATTTGCCCATCTTCAATGAACATCCACGTGGGTTCTGACTTCCCTCGGAATCTCTCCAGGTCCTGGATGCTGTCATTTCGTGCTACGGCGTAGCTCAGCATGTCGCCAACCTCCATTTTGATTTTTCTCAGCGTTGAGATCATGGCGGTGCACGGGCCACTCCATTCCGAGTAGATGTCGACTAGTATTAAACCTTTTCGAGATAAAATCTCTTGCCAATCTTCATCGGTCGTCACTTCTGTTTGGAGAGCGGTTTGACCTGTTTTTTTTGTACCCTTCGCCATTTTGCAGGATTTTTGGGAGCCAATTTATGAGCGGAAATAAATGAAAGGCAAGTCTCGATCATTTTTACACCACTCTGCGTTTTCCGCGGAGGAAATTGTGGGAAATTATTCCATCATTCAAACGAATGAGAGAAGTTTAAAATTTGTCAGTAGAAATATGAAAATCAATTTTCAGAGATAAAATGCCGGAAAATTATTCGAAAATTGGGAGCGCAGCGTAAAAATAATTTAAAGCCTTTTTTGAGCGACTCCATGTTGGGGGTATGATTATGATTTTAATTTTTCAAATTTTATTTCCGCTAATTTTTTTAAGGGATCTCATTTTTTATTGCGGATGCAGAATAAATAAAATTTGAGGCTGAAGAAATTGTATATTATAAAAAAAAATGAAAGAAGGGAGAAAGTCGAATGAGGAAAATGCTCCGCACAATTTCTTGTATCGAATTCAGTGATCGGGGAAAAAAATCTTCGTTATATTTTGAACGTTGCACGCGAAAATAATACAATGTCTTAAAATACCTACGTCAATAGGTTTCGCACGGCAAGTGGGTCGCTAAAACTGCACACGTCCATCAATTCCTCGCTGATTCAACACAATAAACACAATCCAGGGCGCACGAGCTGCCGCCAACTTCTCGGTTCATCGGAGTTCATCACATGACAAACAAAACCCAAAACCCCAAATCCTAATATTAAAAAAAAAATCCGCGACGCCCTCAATTTGGAATTTTATCCAACAATAATTCAATGATTAATTCAATAATTCAATGATTAAGTATTGACAAGACATTTTCAATTTCATCACATGAGAAAAAAAATCCAGAACCCCAAATCCTAATATTAAAAAAAAAAATCCGCGACGCCCTCAATTTGGAATTTTATCCGACAACAATTCAATGATTAACAAGATATTTATAATTTTAAATAGTTAATCTGAGTGAATATTATATTGTTTGAACAAATTTTTTAAAAAGAATTTGAGTCAATCCTGATGGCAGACAACCTTACATATAAATTATTTAAATTAGAAGGAGTGGGAATATTTATAAACTTTATATTTTATTTAACTGATCTTGAACGGATTCGAGTTGGAGATCGCGGTGTGATTTCAACTGATTTCCAAATGAGGGGGAAATCCCGTAACTTCCGGCGGAAAAATCGAAAAATTTCCACGAGCCGATATTCGCAACGAGAAAATTCCCACAATTTTCATAACAAACTACAGTAATTTCCTGTTCAGGCGTCAAAGTCTTGACACTCAACCGTCGGAAACATCAATTCTCATCAAAGCGTAGGAGAAATACCTACGGGTACCCCCTCCCCTCGTCACATTAAATTATCATTTGCGCTTAATTTTCTGCATAAAACGCACCTCGTAAAATGCATATTACAACATTTTATGTCTCAGTGTCCCTGACACGTTCGAAACCGCGTCGGCATCGCTCAATCAATTTTTTCTATTAATTTTTTTCATTTTCCGTTAATTAAAAAAGTCATAAAATTGTTGATTACGCGGATGAGATAAATTTATCTGACCCATGACTCCAAGTGATTTTTTTTTTTCGTCTCGACTTATTCATTTGTGGTTTTTGTTCAATCTTTATTGTGTGGCGAGTGTCAATGGGAACACCTGAGAGGTGTGGGAGCATTGAAATAATTTAATTCATTGATTGCAATCTGTTTGAGACTCCGGAAGAGGCGAGGAGACATTTTTTTTTCATTTTCATTAGTTGAATGAAATTTTCTGTTTTTTTTATTTATGCCGATATTTCGGGAGAGGGTGGGGGAAATTATGGTACGTAAGAATTAAATCAATAAATATTCCTAGTCCTAATATAAAAAGGAGAAAAAAAATCGATCTCGAAATATCTCGAATGACCGTGAGACGAAACCGACCCGCCCTCTGACGGCGAAACAAAATTTTGAAAATTTGAAAAATGTCAAAAATTCGCACATCTCAAAAATTTGGGAATCATTACGGAAATCAAGGGAAATTTCAAATTATTGCACGAATTTGGTCTAACGGCGGGAGGCGGGAAAATAATGAATATTTAATTATTTTTTTATTTTTATCAAATATTTTGAATGAATGTGCATGCGCAGCACGCGCGGGCAATCCCGTAAATTCAAAGAGGAGATCTTTTCCGAAATAATTGCATTCCCAAGAACCTAAAAAAAAATACGAATCACGAGGGCAATCATTTAAAAATCAAATATCTCAAGAAATCACGAGACATCACTTTGAAATCACGAATGAGCGAATAATTTCTCATTCGGAATCGAATTGTTATTTTATTGGCAAAAATAACAGTACAATGAGCAATGGAAATGCAATTCCCCGCTTGTTACTCTGAGTGTGTCGGAATGAAAAATAAGGAAGTGAATAGTAAAACAGCGGTCAATTGACACCAGTGGATTAATAATCGTCCATGCCCCCGCGAAGATGTAAAAATTCTCGAATGAAATGTAAACCCCGTTGATTGGCTGTAGTTAATTATAAAGCTAGACGGGACGTGCCGAATTAGGGACGGGTCGTAAAGTAATGAGAAGTGAGAAATAAAGACAAGAGTGTGATGAAGTGCCACAAAGATGGGGGAGGGTAAGTTTATCGTTGCTCCTCATCTCAATGTCGGTATTAACCTCTGTCCATTACCAGTCGACTATCGTGTGTGGCTTTCAGTGCTTTAGTATCTTGCCGAGTGAGATTGATCGTTAATAAACCGTAATCAAGTATTTCCGTTTATTTTTAGACATCAGTTATTCCGAAAGAATTGATTATCATGACAACACTTCAGTCATCTGCTAAGGACTCTTCATTATGCAACGAAAAAACGCAACGGAAGTTGCGCAGTCGATCACTGCCCGGGAATCGATGCGATATTACAATATTTATAAATAAAAAAACAGCTTATCTGTGAAAATAGAACTCTTCGCAAATATTTGTCTTTTAAAAAAAGGCAAATCAACCCCCCACCCCTCGGGGATATTCAGAAAACTTCAAGTCCCAAAGACGCGAGGCAAAAATCCCAGGTCCACCGCAAAAAAATCCCTAGACTTGTCCCGAGTAAGACAGCTTTTTTTTTCGCAAAGAAGAGAACAATTATGCATGATTAAAAATTTTTTGATTGTAATTCCAAATGAATCGCTGATTACTCATTAGAAAAACAGGCTCGGTCGTCCTAATAAGGAAAACTGTAGCTCACCAGTGACACATACGTGCACTTACTGATTCTTATTTCGTTCAATCCTTTGTTCGGAACGAGGGGAAAAAGAATTAGAGGTGAAACACGTAGTTTCCTATTCGCTATAAAGAAACTTGAATACTGGAATACCCAGTGGGCGAACGGGTATCCAGAGAGTCTCGTACATGTATACAATGACTGTACAATTCGTTTGCGGTTTCATATTCAGGCGCCTGCGTCTCCGGCATTAATCTCCATTTTTTTTTCTTTCGTTTTGTTTGTTTTGATTTTTTGCGAGGGAAAAAAAATTGGAAGTAAAATGTGAGATTAAGGCGTGTGGGCATCGTAGAAACGAGACTATAAATCTTCCATTGGCTTTTCGATAGCAGATCGCAAGATTTGTGATGCCGTTTTACGCGTGAAAAAGTGAAGTCTTTCGGGTAGGGATGATTTATCATCGGTAAATTGTAAATCGGTTGCGATGTTGATTGGCTGTGGAAAATATGGGGACAGGCTTTTCGGGAATTTTCAAATTTTTTTTCGAAATACTGGACACGCAATTCTCGGATTGAGAGAATAAAAAATGAATTGAAAATTATATTCGATAATTATATTTCAATATTTATATTTTTTATATTTATGATTTAAATATTTATCAGGGGATGAGAAGTTCTCGAATTTTTTGAGGAAAATTCTCGAAGTATCTCGAAACATCTCGAAATATTTCAGTGTCTCGAAATATCTTGAAAGATCTCGAAATATCCCGCCAAAATATCAAGACTTCGTGTCAAATTTTTTAAAATTAAATCCATTCAATTATTATTAACGCGGAATATTTCAAGGAAAAATTTCACGATAAATTTCCCGTCACTTTCTCTACATCAGAAATTTCAAGTATTTTAATTTCAAACAGCAAGTGCAATTCTCTGACAGCACGAATTCAACAAAAAATTAGGACTCCTCGTTAGAAAACGGTAGAACAAACATTCAATTGCCACGTCAATTGCACAATTATTAAAACCTGTCAAGTTGAAGTGTAAAATCGAGGCCAGTGAGTAATTCCGTACTCCAGGAACTCGTGCCCAATTGCAGAATAAACAATAGTCGACCACACACATACAAATTTCCCTAGTGCCACTTCACCCAATAAAAAAATGAGAAAATAAATTCCCACGGAATGATTAAAAAAACGCCGTTTAACCTCCGAGAACGACAATAAAATCCGGTAATTGACATTCAATTACGAGATTACCGAGCCCAAAGGATAGCCTCATGTCGTGATTTATCGCTCGAATTTTTACAGCTTTCGAATAAAAAAAAAGGCGCAAACATGAAGAAATCACCGACAAGTTGAGTTTAATATTGAGTAATGACCCTTTACGCAGAATTAATCCATCTATCACACTTCACAACAATTGTATTTTATCATTTTCATCATTAACTATCGTCCATGACCGAATTTTTCCCACCGGAGAGATGATTAATCGTTTTGCTGAAGATGAAAGTTAACTTCAAGTGTTTATATTTATTTCTAATTTCATATTCAATAGTAAAAATTAAAAAATTGAAAAATTGTAATTGCCCTTTTTGGATTGAAAAGGTCTTGAAATTACCAGAAAAAAAAATATCCCATTCCCACCCAATGGTTTTTATTAAAATACACGAACAAGTCGACAATTGAAATGGAAAAATTATTTGCTTCGCGCATCCAAACGAATTAATTACCTCTCGATGTCTGAAAGTGATTGTAATTAATCGACAATTGTCATTCCGACATCAATTACCATCGTGAGAAAGCCGTTTAATTAATTCGAAGAGGTGGGCGTGGATGACATAGAGTTTTGCTATTAAGTCGTCGTGAAGAATAAATTTTTATTTTCTATGATTTTGATCGAGGGTTTTGCAAATTAAAATTAATTTTGCGGTGGTCGCAGACGATGCGATTTTGATGTATCATACCCAGTGCAGGTGCACCTATATTTTGAATGGTTCGCATAACTAAGTACGATGCAAAACAAACGGATTTATTTTTGGAAGCAAAAAATAAATTTGTACTTGAACAACTCTCAAGGTCGGTATTTTCATTACAAAACGTTTTCCCTTGACGTTTTGTCAATTACGTCGGGTGCAGCATTTAAATTTTGGCAATTGACAGGAAAAATTCGGCAGTACGTAATGTGAATGAATTAATGGAATGAATTTTCTCATTTGAGTTGAATGATTTTTCATAATTTTTATGTCGGGGAGAATAAAATCGCGTCGGTGGTGGTAAGGGGTGGATTTTTTAAAATAATTTGATAGCGAATTTTGGGGGCTAGGTGGAGCTGTCAACTTTGTCATCGGATTTTTGGAATGACTTTTGAAAACTTGAGGAATCAAATGATTTTATGTAAACACTGGGTGCATGTAGCACCGAAAAATCGTCTACAATTCCAAATTTAACTCTCGCCCCTCTTTGACGCCCGGTAGTTACTATTTTCACTCGTTAGATACGAGACTTCGTTATCCAAAAATAACAGTGTGATTCACACATCTTTGTTTGGGGGTAAAAAGTGAGGGAAAAAAATTCTGTCAATGAAAAAATGTCTTACAACTGATCAAAAAGGAAATCTAGAAAATTTCACTTTTTGGATTTACCGATTTTCCTCAATTTCGTTTCAAATCGCGTTTCGAATTTTTTTATACGATCATTTTCGGACACGCGACATTTTCCATTTTTTAATTTTCCCAAAAATGAATTGAAATGGAAATTTCTGGCACCTGTTATTTTTCAAACACCAGAAATAATGAAAAAATGAAAATAGCATTCAAGAAAATTAAACTGAACTAAAATAAAATAATAAATATTTAATTAATTTAAATTAATATAATTGACCTCTGATTTTTCACCATTAATTCAATTTTTTATCCATCCCGAAATTTCTATTTTCAGTAAAAAAAAAAGAAATGACCAAAACAGAAAAAAAAAACAAAGTTGTCCCTTTTTTTGAATTTCGCTCAACATGAGATTGTGGAGCTATCCATGAGGTGTCACAGAGACAGTGGAATTGACGTTCGATATAATTCATCGCCGATAGATTACGAAGGCCTTGCGATCACGCTCGTTGAACCGGTTATTGAGAGAAGTAGAAAGATCGCATCCGGTCGCCCACACGACCAGTGGCTACTTTACTATATCCCCTCTGAAGCCCTCACCATCAGCCCCTTCCCCTGGCCCAATGTCTGTTGTCCATTGCACATAATACCTCAGGCGCAATTCCATTCATCTGCGACCCACTTCAATTTTCATTCAAAATATGTCAGCCTTTCACCACAACGCAGCAGCCTTTTCGACTCCTCTTTAACAATTATCTACCAAGCGACTAATAAAAATGGGGATTCCCAAAATTCTGGGGAATTCCGAGGGCTTCAACATCGATTTTCATTCGCAAAAATCGGTTGGTTACTTCTGACGCTAATTAACGGGAGATTTCATTAGTGAAATTGACTTATTGATCCTGCCGATCGACCGATTTATTCCGGAAATATTCAGACATTAACTTAATAGGTTATAGAGTCATTTTTGACTTTTAAAATGTGATGTGATGTGATGTTCCCAATTCCTATTCATCCTCCCGGTGGAATAAAAAAAATTATTCGTCCTAGGTTGCAAAGTATTCATTTACCGTCCCGCGATAAATAGCAAAATATGAATTCCATCGCTGGATAATAATTTGTTTTAATATTCGTTTTTCATTCTGAACATATAAAAATTATGAAAGTGCGTTAGTCGGTCTGGGGCAGTTGGAAAAATCCTTTTTTCGTCCTAGTATAGAAAAAATCACCGGTTTGACAAATGTCTCTTAAAAACAGTGAAACACGATGAATTCCACGAAGACAAGATTGAAACACATCTCCGGAGCACTGAAGATGTATTTATGATTAAAAACCACCATTTCAGCTACTCCAGGATGATAAGAAAACGCACGATGTATTTATATCCCTTAAACACCTCTCCGATTACCAAACACAGAGTCGTTTCTCTTTAAAAGATATTTTTTTCGGGCTATTTCTTACGTCGCAGATTATGGGATCAAAACATTAAATTTCCCCGAAGGAATCGAGTAAGGATATTATTTGGCGAGTGAGGGACGAAGGGTATGTACCGAAAATACCACGTGGGGAGCACTGACCTCTACACGTGTCCCATTGAGATTAAAACAAGATGGAAATGCCACTTTTCAGGACCCAATCTGTCATACAGAAAATTTGCTCATCGCCATTTTTTTACCAAATCGTACAATTGAACCCTAGGTTCCCGATTTTTTTTACAATTTTCGATCTAATCAATTGATTTTCTAAACATCAACAAAAATATGTCGCCCAGAAAAACCGCGAATTCCCAATTTGTTTATCAACTAACTTTGCAATTATAATTGTTACTTAATCCTATTTTGCAAATTAAAAAATTGTCTGTAAAAAATCGTAAAAGTCGTTCCTAATGTTGTAAAATCTCCAAATACATATCAGAATCCCTCAATACCCGTATGTGTGAATTCTTAATAATCGAATCTCCAATATCGAATATCGATAATCAACGACATTGACGATTAGAGAAATCGACTGTAATCCCCCGCATTCTGCCACCAAAAAGTCCCTCAGAAAAGTTTACAATTTCGATAACATCCCAAACACCGCGACCTTGAGAACAAATCTCGACTGACAAAATTCCCCAACTGATCGATATATCGTAAAAAAAGAGTAATAATTATCTCGACTTACAAATCGTCCTCTGTAATCAATCCCGGTTGCCCCAACTTCCGGTGCAGTTATGGTCCTCCGGAAGGGTTTAGTGTTCCTGGTGGCCATGGTGGTCCTCATGTCGTCGATCGATCGAACAAAATCGAAGAAATATCGATGCACAAAAAAACTACCGGATAATTCTTACACTCACGTGATTTCCATCTTGTCCCCCATTTTTTATAAGTCCCGGGGATCGGCGGGGGGAGGCAGGGCACAATTAGGGGATTGAATAAATGATGAGTAAATAATTTCAGTAATGAGAGAGCATTGGTAAGACACGGTAACACGGCATGGCGTCGCGACCGGCACTAAAGACGTCTCGCCACCAAGAACCTCTCGAATGTACCGCGTGAGTCGTTACGTATCTCGATTTATTTGAAAATCATCCAGCGGCTATTGAAGTGACACTCATATAATATTTTATAATCAAGACATCGTCACTCGGGGTTTTTTAGGTTCGAGGACAAAATTATTATTTTCGCCAAATGTATTTATTTGCCACCAGTCATTAATCGGTAGAAAAATAATCCCAGAAAATATCTCAATGCTAAATATATATTTATATTTTATATTTCAATGTGATTCGTTACGAGAGAGAGAGAGATTTTTTGTGGATGATATACGTACGTATAAATGCGTATTTTTTTTTTTTCGTAGTTTCATTGAGAATATAGAATATAGAAATGAGAATGATTAATAGGAAATGAGATATGAGTAGTGGTGTCGAATATATTTTCTTGTCGTTAGAAAATATATTTGAGGGAAGAATTTTTTTTCTGAGTGTAGATTGACTCATGATAATTGTTTTTAAAAAATGTTGTAATGTATGGTAGAAGGAATTGTTGATCAAACGAAATTTTAATTTATTTTGGAGAACAAATCGGATTGCATAAGTTAATTAGTTTTAGCCGGTTCTTCACAGAAAAATATATCGGATGTATTTGAGTATTTCATTATTTTTACCGTATCTTTCACACGATCAGATCGATCTCTGGCTGCTCGGTTTATGTCCTTATACGGTATATCCTTTCACCGCCACGGGAATTACGCCATTACGACACTGGTAATTGTTATTACACGCAATAAAACAGATGATTTCGATATTTATCGAAAAATGAAAGTTCAAATTTCCTACTTTAAGGACTCCAATCGTTCAGAATGCAACTCGATCGAAGCGATCTAGCGATTGATAAATGATCCAAAAAAATTTTAACAGGGATTATCCCCGGACCTGCAGGACGAAAATAGATCATTTTTTTTTCATTCGATCTGAAATTTCACTGGCTATCGAATGCAATTAAAATCACCGACTTTGCTCCACCGATACTAAAGTTAAAGCCAAAAATCCTGAAATTGTCTGCATTGATCGATAAACGATCGATGGAAATTGATTTAGGATTTTCTCCCGATCTACTGGAGCAAAACGGATGATTTTTTTTTTGATTTCACGGAAAATCTCTCGATCATCAGATACAATCTCGTGACCTTGGGATATGTGTAGTCGTCATTCAGTGCGTTGTCAATCAGTAATTTATCAATGTTGACGGCAAAGTCGATTAAGACGAATCGTCAGTGGTTGCTGTAAAAGGAAGCCGATTGTTGTGAATTATGTGTTCCGTGTGAGTTTGTATCAAAGCGCCGCTGACTCTCAGGATTTTTTTTTTTTAATCTTTTAACAAACTTTTTTCCAGTTTTTTATTTTTCTCCGGGTTTTCCCCGTAAATCGCTCCTTTGATGTGAAACGTTTCAGAAACTTGAGGTACCGTTGTAAACACGAAGGATTCATGTTACTTACACTTGGAGAGAAGTAATGGAGAATCGGGAATGAGCGCAGGTGTCACACAGGTGATGGATAATTTTTTTATTATTACGTTTTCATATTTGGATGACTAACTTTGGGCTTGACAGTTTTCGATTAATTTTTCAATCGAAACACATCAATCTTTACACTCGTAATTCGATTTTTTTTCCGTCCGAACGATTTTTTTTTCTGGTATCGAATTGGAAAATCAGGTTTTTGGAAAAATGTGCTTGAATATATATATATATGTGATCACAATAATATAATGAAATTAAAAAAATAATTTAATTCGATTATTTATTTGATTTATTTTTTTTTTTTCATTTTTTTTTAAGTGAAAACCTGATTTTTAATTTTTTAAAATAATTAGTCAGTTTCATATTTCATGCAATAAGTAGAATTGATGTTGAAATTTATATGTAAATTCAATAGTGAAACGGGATTATCTGACAGACTTTAAATAGTCTCTTGGGTCTTCATTGTCCACCACCCACATGACAATCTATTCCCATCACCGGGTATCATTAATCAGCATTGCAAACAGTTTCATTACACCTCATTATCTTCATTCGTAATTTTTACCCTGATGTACTTTTGACAACTCTGAATTTGCAAATCGAGTAAGTTATTACATCCGTTTGATGGCACAACTGATGAGGATATGCTAGGTGAATCATTGCAACGGATCTTTGATTTGCACTTCCTCTTCCGCCCCAAAGTCTTAATTTTCAAGTTTCACCCTTTCTTTAAATTGAATTGAATGATTTTTTTGAAGAGGAGAGGGTGCGGTGAATTTATTAATAGTTTCTGAATTTTTCTTTATGTATTTTTTTTATTTTTTTATCTTCGAAAACATTCGACCACACACAGATAATATTAAATTGTTAATTAGTACCTACAGATTAGTGTTTTTTTTTTCTTTTTCATTGAATTTATTATTTTTTGAGAGATTTAGGTGATTAAAGTAGTTCTTCGCCGATCGATCAATCAATAAATCGCTCATCGATGGGATAAATTATCAGTTCGTTATCATCGATGGGATTCGGGAGTTTTTGATTGGTCGATCGGTCGAGTCGCGTTTCAACATCGAAAACTTCTATCACTTTTTCATTTCGAAAAATTTACAACACATAAGTATTTACAATTGTGTTTTTTTTTTGGCTATACAATATTACTAGTCGATGAAAATCGGAGTATTTACAGTTTTTGTGAGGGACTGAGAAGTTTTAGGAATTCGCAAGACTTCAAGTCGTTAACTATATCGATTTTTATTGATTTTTATCGATCATTTTCGTGTATGGAAATCGATGATTCTATTTTTCGTCGATTTATTGAAATATAAATAACACCTCCACTTCTATCGATTTTTATCGAATATTAATCGGCAAAAGCCATCGCTATCGCCGCCTCTGTCATCGATATTTATCGATCCTCATCGATTTCGATATAATTTCAGTACACCTCTCCGATTTTTGTTGATGAAAAACAATAAAATCGCAATGTTCAATTTTGAACAATCGAAAAATGAAAATAAAAATCGATAAAAATCGATAAACATCCCGATTTGACATTCCCCTCCCTCATGTAATTAACTACAGAAAAAATTCGGAAATAATTCCAGTCACTTCTGGTACTGGCAGTGATGGAGGAAATAATCACTTGTTCCTTAATGAAAAATTGTTTCAATTAATTATCCCTTGTGTTCAAGTGCAAAGATTTATTTACATGAATGTTTATCACCCTCGTATATCTTACAATGTACATACCTATACCTCACCGATCGCAATTGCTCCCCCCTCGTTAATCTCCCCTACATTTTGTATTTTTGTTTGCTTCACTACGTTTTTTTTTTCGTCACCATTTTAATTCAATTATTTTCTTTTCATTATTCATTAATTAAAATGTGATAATTAAGGCCTCTTAGTTACTAACGACAGGTCATCACACTGTTTACTCTTAATTATTAATTATCCACTGGCAAAAGTTCCTACGAATTTCTTTTTCACTACTCAGGAAGCGACATCATTTGTTTTTAATTAATTTTCTCTTAGTTAATTAATTACTCCTTCAATCAATATCATGATTTTTCATTTTTTGTATTTTTCCATTCCATTTAATCCATTTCCATCCAGTCAATCTTCAAAAATTCACCAATTGACTGATTAATCATTATAGATTAATGGTGGTTAATCATCGATGAAACGATTAATCAATTGATTGATCAATTTCTGGAGATTTTCTGGAGTTTTAAACAGGTTTGGAATATTTGGGGATGGGATCAGTACTCCACGTTCCATAATCAAGGCAAATTGTCGTTATCTCTGGAATTATGTATTTTTTTTTGTTCTTTATCAACAGAGAGATAATTCTCAATGTCTAATTACACAATTCTAATGATTATTTTGTCACTTAAGTAGGAAAAATGACAAAATTGAAAGTACAAAGCCACTAATGGAAATAAATTCTACTCTAAGTTGTTGTTTTTTTTTATTTATTTAATTTCTTGTTTAATTACAACAATCGATTTTTTTCTGATTTTTAATTGTGAGAGAATCATGTCCCGCTTGGTGATTTTTTTTTGTGATTAATCTGTGTAATTACAGAGTAATCGGCAGCGATCTGCTGGGTCTTTTGGCAGGAAAAAGGCTAATTCATGATTTTTTAGACGCTTTTGGGACTTTTTCATGATTTTTTTTAAGATTTCACTGATTTTTCGTGGCTTACTGACTGATTTTAAAATATTTACATGTTTTGTAATCACGAGAAGTCATTACTAATAGTTGTTTGAGAATTGTAATGAGTTTTGACGGTTTTGAGAGAATTTTTGGTCCGTTTTTTGATGAGTTCTTCGAGTTTCGAGGATTTTTGGGGCGATGTCTCCCCGAATTTTCCGTGAATTTCCAAAAATCCGGATTCATTTAATTTCATTCATTCATTCGTGAGAACAGAAAATTTACGATCAAATCTGTCTTCAATGAAACAAATTTGATTCAAAGAGTAAAGAAAATTCCACAACAAGTTGAATTCCTCAATAACTCAAATCCAGAAATTATTTTGCAAATCAATGAATTATCTCAATTTATTCGTTAACTTTTTCAGGCCAATAAATTCCCGACTCACGCGCCCCTATTCCCCACCCCCTGAAAAACTCAATCAAAATCGATAATAAAAATTCTCCAATAAAATCTATTTACATACGTGCAATGATTATTTACATATGACAAAACGAACGATGACACGAGGAAGATAAACTCCGGACAGATATCAATATTAACTAATCAGAAATACCTGGAGATCCTTTTCATTCGTTTTTTCCTGACAAAAAAAACAAATAGCGAAGGAAAAATGCTAAAAATCCCTTAAACTAGCGCCTCGAGTCATAAATCTCCGAATGCTTTTTTTTCCCAGAAAATTCGTTGGGAAATATGACTTGCACCTGTTCAATCGTCCAAACCCCCCTAAGCCCTGCCCCAATTTCGTCAATAATTTTCAATTAACTAAAGGAACAATCCAGGAAATTTCCCAGATCTAGGCCCCAGTCTCCACGACTCACCAAAATATTCCCAGAAAAATCGAAAAATCCTCCACAAAAAAAAAAAATGTCTTCCTCATCCCATCAACCCCTTCGATAATTTCCGATTTTCCCAGGATTTTTTCCACTTTTTTCATGGAAATTGCACATTACTACACCCTTTAATCACCCCAGACTACAAATAATTCTACTATACAATAAATACACTAACCAAAACGTCAGTATCGCTCATTTCCTGTTCTCCCTGTCTTCCTCCCCCATTTACCCTCTCCCCTATCAACGAAAAAAAATCCTCGGAGCCCCTCCCACCCCCGGCCACGATAACTCCTCCAATTAACTAATTACCCCTCCAATTAATTAACGAAACTGGCCATAATTATCAATACCCAATTCATCCTCGCAGAGAATTTATCTCAATCGTTTACGCCCTTATAACTCCGAAATCATCAGTCCAATTATAATAAAATTTTATCACTCTCGAGGTCCAAAAAATTTCCGACCGATTCGTCGAAAAAAAAAATTCCCCTCTCCCTCCCATAAACATTTCATTAATTTCCTGTCAATTTTACCTCAAAATCTCGGGGCATAATGGGCCCAAAATTTGAGTTAAAAATCGGAAATTTCTCCTGCCAAAATTTCACACACTGAGATGACTCTTTCTTTCTAAAAATCAAAACAAAAAAACATTTTTTCTCATTTGAAATTCTCCACGAGACGAAGTAATTGCTTTTGGTAATTAACCTAGCCCCCCCCCTCCCCTCCCTCCCCCTCTCACCCCCGCAGTCTCGTTATCCTCTATTATAATCGTCTATGTACACGAAGGAAAAATAATCCCGTTTGTGAAATTACCTAGATTTTTTTCTTATCTCGCATTAAAAACTAAAGATTGAGAATTGTTTATCTTCATATAGAGAAAAAATAAAAGAAAAAGAAAAAAAATAAATTCGAGTCTACAAGTGCTCGGCAGTCTATTATCTCTCTTGGCTCGTTTTTAATTATTTTTGTTGTGGTTTTAGAGATGATTGGAGATTGTGGGATGAGTGGGATCATTCCCACTGATGCGGTGACGGTGGTAATTCCGAGGGATGCGCCACAGTTGAGCTGGAAAAATTGAGGGAAAATAATTTGTTAGATGATTTTTAAGTATTTCTGTTTTTCCGGTGGAGAAGATGGTGTGGATTGGATATTTACAGGGTTGACACAGAGGGTAGTGGGGGTTTTTGCAGCTTTTGGTTTAAATATTTGATATTGAAATATAACAATTCCATGAATTTTTCCATTGACTCCTTGACTTGTTTTTTTTTATTACCGAATTTTGCCATTTCTGTCATTTGATTGAGTGATAAATTTTTTTGAAAGCCTCGATTGTATTTATTTTAAGGGCCCGATGGTCATTGTAGTCCCATTAATGGCAGGAATAATAAATTTCAATGTTTATAAACCCAGAATGTTGGTTAATGGAAAATTTTGAACTCAAGCTGCATAAACCCCTGGGATTATTTACATCGACAATTCGATCGGATTACGTTAATGGCAATAAACTATCCATTAATTAATTTTTAAGAAAGAAAAACTCTAATATTTCACATCTCTACAGCATTGAAATCCAAGAAAATTATTATCTCTCTAATGAGGTACTAAAAATGTCTATTTCAATCTTTCAATTAATTTATTTATGAAATTAGTTAATTTGGCGTGTTGACCGGCTCGAATCGCCGCTGCAACCAACACAGAGGGATTTACGTGTAAGTTAAATGTTCATAACAATAAATGAATTAATATTGATCGATTTTACAAAAAAATAAACATTCTACAAACTCCCCCCCCCCAAAAAAAACCCACAACAAGCAATTGAAATAGGCAAAAAAATATAGTCAATTATCAAAATAATTAAAAACCAATCGTTTCTCATTAAATCCCGAAAACGCAAAAATAAACTCAAAAATTCAGAACGCAAGAAAATTTTTCTTTTTCATCAATAAAAAAAAATCTCAAAAAATCCATAAAGATTTCCATCGATAAAAAAAAATTTCCCTCCCATCAAAAACCGATGTAATTCCCTCAAATTCACCCCAGGTCCAAAAAATAAAATAGCTCCCAAAAATTGATGGTGAAAAATTGAAATTCCGGTGAAACGAACGACAAAATCTCGAAAAAAAAAATATAAAATCGATCAACAAATGAATGAAAAATGAGATGATTAATCAAAAGATGATGAAACAACTGACAATGACTAAATAAATGATAAAACGACAGTGAAAGAATGGAAAAAAGTTTAAAAGTGAGTACCTCTGCGAGTGAGGCTTGCGTGGACGACATATTGCTGAGTAACTCTAGTATTTTCGTTATATTTTTCTCTCAAAATCGTCAAAAAAATGCGCTTTAATTCTTTTCTCTTTCATTTCTAGTTTAGCTGTTTGTTTTTTTTTTTTTTTCGTTTTTTTAGGTAGTAGTAGACGATAGTAGGTAGCCGAGCAGCTAGTAGATAGTCACATTCAGGGTAGTTTGGTAGTTATTGTGTACGTATACGCGGCGCACGTAGATTGCTGGCTTGGCGGCAACGGCTTGCTCTAACTTGAAACACGGGACAAGTAAAGGTAAAAAAAAACACAAAATATTGCTCTTGGTGGTTTTTGCGACATTTTTTTTTTAGCATTAGAAATGATATTTCAGGTCTTTGGTGTTTTTTTTATCGAGGCTGATTCGTATGACTTTGCTGCCTGGTTCTGGTTCAATGAATTAAGAAGACAATTCGGGTATTAATTAACGGGATAATTGATGAATCATTTTGAAAGTCACGATCTTTACACGATTTCGTTGATATTGGTGACTGCTTTTTTTTTTCATTTCGATTGCCAAGGGAAATATAACAATTAAAATGAAGTCAGTAGAGAATGTTTCCGTGAAAAATGTCAGCCCAATGACGAAATCGCGTGAAAAGAGTGAGTTATTTTTAACTAATGACATACTGAATCATTAGAAATATTTCCATGTATCGATGAATGACTGGTGATATTTATCGAATGGATGAATTTTAATTCGGGTAAATATTGAACTGATTTTTGAGAATACCAGTCGTGACGAGTTTGTCGATTTATTAATTATAATATTTTCTCAGGAGCTAGGTTTCGGGAGTGAATATCCAGAGATTTACGGATAATTACCAGGATAATTGCATCATCAACTAACGACTTGAATTTATCCAATTGAATTGAACGCAGGATCTAGATAAGTTATCCAATAATTTGCCAATCTATTGAGCTTAAGATCCCCTAAAAAATCGTGCAAATCTTTATCAAGAAGCAAAACTTGCAAAAAGCATGAATTCAACTTTTTCATCTACATCGATGGCGTCGCGATGAAATAAAATTCAAGACTCTGAACTTTAAGCTGACGCATCAATTCATGGATTTCTTTGTCTTCTTACTTCAATTAACAGCAGAGAGACCTCTCAAAAGAAATAAAAATATGAAATATTCTTACACATTGGATATTTACCTCGCGAAACTTTTGAATGCAGCTGACTGGGGATTTATGCACAATGGGACACGTGATGTGTTCAACTGCTCCGCAATAAATTTGTGCATTTCCTCTGCAAAATTCAACAATAAACAATAATCAATTAGTTATTATTCGACTGCTCGATTAAATTGAGACCAACAGCAGAATTTTCAATCAAATCTTCTGTCAAACCGAAATTAAAATCATTTACTAATTTTTTGTATCGTGTAATTCAATAATTACAGATAATAAATCAATCGTTAAATCAAGTAATAATAATAATACATATTATTATTATTAATCATAATTATTATTTGGTATTTGATTATTTATAATTAATTGGATTTTGAGATTTGAATGATTTTGGTAGCCGAAGGGCGTATTTGGGATTGGTGTTTACGTTTGAATGTAATTGAAGTTTACCTTTGACTTGTTGTACACTCGTCAATTTTTTCTCCCACAAATCATCGAAGGGATGGGACGTCGCCGGCTCAAAGTCCGATGTGTACTGTCTCATACCAGCACTCGTTGTGTAACAACACGTGCACATGCACGAGTGATACCTCAGTCTACCCTCGTCGAGGTACGGATGGGCCAGTGCATCAACAACAGTAATTCTCTTATCCTGTAAACATTTTAATAATTACAAACAACTAATCTATCAATTGCATAATAAATAATGACTATCAAATGAATAATTTGTACTTTCATTGAAATATTTTCAAGGTAATGAACAATTACTATAATTAAAAAATAATTAAATGATGATGAAAATTTTTGGAGTGAGGATTCTCGGATTTGGAAGTTGTTGGAAATTTTACTGATTATTTACTTATTATCGATTTTTGCGGGGGTGTTTAATAATGGGAGGGAGGGGAGGAGCGGGGAGTGTTGGAAATGGATGGATAAAGCTGTATAATGGCGATCGAGGGGAGTAACTCACAGGGTCGAACACGAGCATCTGGCAGAGTAAGTGTACAGCCTCGTGAGTTGCCTGATTGCTCAACGAATAGAGGGCTGTCAGTGAGGATGGCTTTGGTGCTCGTCGCAGCATATGTGTCCTGGCACCCTCACAGGCGTACCTCATATCCTCGAGGGTTGGGGTACCCAACAATTCTGTTATTAGCTCCAGCTGAAATTTATATCAAATAATCAAATCTACAAAATCACTCATTATTCTTCTGATTGATGATTAAATTTCGTTTGACTCATTATTTTTTTATAATTATCCAATAATTTAAATTATTGATATTAAAAAATATATAAATAAAAAATATATATAAAAAATATAAAAAATATATAGATGATATAAAAATAGAATATAATGAATGAATGAATATAAGAGTATGTGTAAGGATTAAAAATAATTGAATGGATTATCCAATAATTTATAATTGTTCATTACCTGCTGGACCGGACTCTGTGCCTGGAATAGAATTCGCCTGCGCAAAAGTTCACCGAATATGCAGCCAACACTCCATACGTCCACTGCAGCTGTGTAGTGACGTGCACCCATTAAAATCTCTGGTGCACGGTAATACTGTGTCACCACCTCCTGGGTCATGTGTTTGTTCTGATCTGGCTCCTCTACCCTCGCCAAGCCAAAATCACAGATCTGCAAATATTGAAGCCCATTAAAAAATCATTTCCAAGGGATGAAAATTTATCGCAAAAGCTTCACCTCTCGACTTCCCTCCACTCAAAAATTCATATCTCGACTTTTAATTACCCAAACAGACACCGCGATATCTAATATTCCGGCTAAAATCTCGCCGTTGAGGATGAGGGATCAATCTCGATCCCAGCCCCACCCCCAACCCTATGAAAATTCCCGGAGAACAAACCCAGAATTTTCGTTTTTCATGTTGAAAAATTGGTGTTTCCGAGTTGATCTTTGAAACTCAATATCTCAGGCCGTAATTGGGATAATTAGCCCCCCCCCCAACATCTCGTTTCAAAGGTTTACCCTTCGGAGTGACCTACATCAAGCCCCTCCCAGTCATCATCCCCCAAGATTTGGAAACTCAAGTAGAAGCTCGTGAAAAAAAAAGCCCAGAAAAAAATATTCTTTTTTGTCCACGAGTTTGAACCCTGGGGATAATTGAGTTTGGGTGATCCTGAGAGGTTTTATCTTCAAGGTCAGGGTATTATCTGGGGGGATGATGGAATTCTGGATGCTTTCCATCCCCAGTGAAGGGATTGCCCCTCCCAGGGAAAATTTATGGGGCGAAATGATAATTCCCATTCACAAAAATAACGGAGAAATTATTTTCTGACAATTTTTTACCTTCAGAACGCAATTGCTGTTCACTAATAGGTTCCCGGGTTTGATGTCCCTGTGGAGGATCCTCGCCGAGTGGAGATATTTAAGCCCTGGAATACAAGAAATTAATTAGAAATATGATTGAGTTGATTGCAGTAGAGAAGAGATAAAGGTTAACAAGTCGTTGGTACTGGTGTATGAGAAATTACATTCATTTCACTCTAGAATCAATAGAAACAGATATAATCGCCCATTCCGCCCCTTTCAATTATTTATTAACAAAAAAAAAACCACCATCACCGAGTGCGAAGTAACATATTCGCAAAATAACCGCTAAAATAAAAAAAAAACACGAGGTGCGAGGCAAAAGGAATTGTATATCTGAAATTCCCGACAGAGGATTTTTAAAAAAGGGGGGGTGGGGAGGGGAGTGAGATTACGTCCTTTTTATTCTAGGATCACTAGGAATCGAGATAATTATTCCATTCTGCCCCATCAATTAATTTTTAATTAAAAAAACAGCATCACCGGTGTAAAGTGACATAATTGCATAAAAATCCATAAAACAGATAAAAAAAATATACAATAATGCGGGGCAAAATGGTTTGCTTTTTTGAAAGCTACTCCTGACTCGGGGGCTTGGCAAAGAGTGGTGGAATCATGTTATTTTTGCTTTAGGATGAATATTGGGGTAAAAATAGGCTGATGCTGTGAACCCATGTAATTTGGTTCTCCAGGTCCCCCCGGGGTCATGGAAACGTCGGGGGAGTGACTGAACTGGGCAAAATGCAATGGGAGGAATTGGGGTGGTTGGGTCGATGAGAACTGCACTGTCTAGGCCATTATGCGTGTCTCTCGGGTACACTGGGAGATAAATTGCGACGCTGGATTAATGTAATGGAGTGATTAATCGAAGCAACCCTGGGACCTGCAACTGCTGATTACAGGTGAGTTTGCACGTGAAACCTCACGTCCACATCACTCCCCCGATTTTTCATAGATTTCTCTATAACTGACGTCGATACCGAAATTTTTACAGTTCCCGTCTCCAAACTGGTGGTTACAAAACCCAATTTTGCCACATGATAGTCAAATTATAATTATAAATAATTGAAAATTATCGAATGAAAAAAATATTGATGGTTTCGTTTTGTTAAATTTTCACAGTTATTTTCGTTATTTTTTATTAATTTATCTCTTCGTGGTTGATGTGAAAATAAATAAATTTTAATTGAAATAATCGTGAATTATCGAGCCAATGCTGAGAATAAAGAGCGCGAAGACATTGCAGCGAGAAGCGAATGGTACTTTATTTTGGGCACGGCTAACAACCGCATGTGTCATACCGCCACAGCACTCTTATTTCAAACTCAGTATTATCGACTCAATCTCTTCCGCAAGTTTAACCCTCAATAATATTTATCGTCCTAGTCTGAGAAGTAATCCTGCACCAGAGATAACCAATCTCCCCGAATTGTCCTGACCTGCAGGCAGTCATTAAAAAATTCCCACCCCCCAGGGGTTGGCTAAGTTCAAGGTCGTGAATGCAGTACGAAAAAATGATTTTTACGGATTGGTAAGGAAATCTGTGAATCCTGTGCCCTATCCCCACCCTTTTAGAGGACTTGTTAGACATGAGCTATTCGATCAACTCAAGTTGCCAACCTCAGGGGGTGACCAACGACCTTTACTCAATTGTTAACTATTCTAGGAGGCAACTCAACACAGAGTAGAACAGTGCTGGGGGGCGATCGCTCCAGAGAGCACCAGTGCTCACTCGAGTGTACCCTCTCACAAAGCATCCCACGTGCATAATGCATTGGAAATGCCAGGGGGGAGGGGTTCGGGAGGAGTTGCTGGATGTGGGGAGAGGATTGTTAAGAGTGCAACTACTCCCTAGTGCTTGTGCGCCTATACTTTCCCCTATTTCCGGTGATGGAACCGAAGTGTCGGTGGAAAAACGGCAGAAAGGGGGGGGGTATTAATTTCTAAAAAAAAATTTCGTCACAATTTTTTTTTTCAAAGGAAAACGGCCGAACGCTGTGGGGAGGGGGGAGGCGCGGAGGGGACTAGAAATTAAAAAAAAAATTTCGTTGCAATATTTTTTTTAAAGGAAAAATTGATTGGTTCGTCTCCCCGCTAAATTCCGGCCGACATTGTCTCGTTCTATTAATAACCAAAAACCAGATAACACGTACCAGATCTCAGGGACACTTAACCGCGTCCCGAGTCTAAAAGCAAAAAAAAAAAATGGTGAAAAAGAATTTTTTATTTTCAGTATTTCGAAAAATAAAAATATTCGCGCTTTACTGAAACATCGATTGTGAATATAAGTGAGACCAACCAGTTTCTATTGGGGGACCCCAGGGGTGAGGGTAAGGGGGGAAGATCTAGAAAGAAAAATGAGTGCGGCTATACGACCGGATGACGGGGTCCGTGGGGTCACGGATGGGCGGCGGCAGGACTGGTTTTCGACAGAGGAGAAATAAAATGAATGAAAAAAAAAAAAAAAAATTTCTTTTTTGTGCCGCTCGCTGCAGGACTAGATAATTTTCGTCTAGAAGGTACCGTGGGTGAAATTCTTTCGATCCGTCAAAAGCTATGCTCTCTGGTGGGTTGGGGAAGGGGGGAGGGGGGCTGGGAGGTCGTTCAACTTTTTTTTTTTCGCTGCGGACGCATTTTTTGGGACTGATGGAGGAGTTCATTGAAGACCGTCCGGTTTTTATGGGTTTTTCAGTGGACGGAGGGATGAAGGGGGAGATAGGGGAGTACGAGTGCGTTGGAGTGCTGGGAAATATTGCGATGGGTTGAGAAAAAAAAACTCGTCGACTCTCGAGTGGGATTTTTCGAGGTATTTGAGGAAAACGCGTTCCGAGAAAATCATAGGGAAAATAAATTCGTAAGGAGAGAATTTTCTTGGGACTTCTCCGGGTTTTTTGTATGGGGAAAAGACTTGAGGTTTTTATGGATTATTTTGGATGTTTGGGGATATTTATTGAATTATAAAAATGAGTAGATATTTGAGAAATCGGTAGTTATCGATTTTTGAGTACTCACCCCGCAATATTTGGTAGAGGAAAACCTTGATGTGGTCGGGACTCAGCGGCTGGGGACTCACGATGATCTTGTGCAGGTCACTCTGTAGAAGTTCTGTTATCACGTATCTGATAATATCACGTATTGATAATAGTTAAGAAAAATTCGGTTTTTCAAATAATTTCTCCACCCGATTTTCCCTCATAATAATGACAAAAAATTGATTGAAACGGGAAATAAAAAGCAGCTATAGATTTTAAACTCTCAGATCCAAGTGTAAAATCATGTACACAAAAACGTGAAAACGTGCGTACATGGTTACATATATTACGTTTGGAATGAGGTCGACGCGGGTAGAGTACGGAATGCGGGTACCGAGAGAAGGTAGAAGTTGCCAGGAGGTCCGTACTAAGCGGCCAGTTAACTCATTTGATCGATCAACACCCGAAAGCCCCGGCAATCCAGCCCCAAACTCCATCAAAATTAAAAAATTTCCCAATTCAAATTTCCCGCCAACGGACCAATTCGCTACTGATGGAATTTCCGGTTCAAAATACCCGGGGATTCCCCCAAAATCCAACAGGAAAGAACTCATAACCTAAATCTTCCAGGGGTATTGTCACCAATGCTAGAGCAAACGGGTTCACAATTATAATTCTAAAGCAAAAATTTGTTTGGCCTCCCAATGAACCCCGCGTACCCCCCCCCCCCAAATCCCAAATTTATCGAAGACATCAAGAATTCGAGAATGAATCGCTGTGATCCATTTTACGATAAAAAAAACGATCATAAAAGGTTGAAGAAAGAGTTTTATGTTCTCAGGTACCACCCGGGATTTCAATTACTCCAGAAAACCCATGAATAATCAACCGAAAGCTTCAATAACCGAAGTCAAACGAAAAACTGATTAAAATCACAGAATAATTGATTAAATCCCCTCCAGCAAAAAAAATAGGTGGCAGGCTAATGCTCTTTGTTTCTTCATTCCCGTACCGAGTACAAGAAGAAGAAGGTCGAGAATCCGCAAGGCCAGTATACAGGCTCGTCCAAACCAGTCAACCATGCCTGAAACTGGCGTTTTCCTTCTTCTTTCCTTCCCTTTAACTCCTCAATCCTCTTCCTCGAGAACAAGGAATTTCTCGACTCACGTTAAACAGAGAGAGGTTAAGGGGAAAGACAAAGAAGATGGGGACGAGAACGAGAGAGAGATGCACCGGAGAAGAAAGAGGAACGGAGAATTTTTTTTTTTAATTTTTTTTCTTCCTGTGAGGGACAAATGATTACGAATTTTCCTTTTATCGTGGGAGGGTGTTTGCCACGCGTATACGTGAGAACCTACGGCTTTCCCACGGGGTTGGAGGGTGGGAGGGGGTGTGTATAGGGGTGGATCGATACCTCCAACGGCTTGTGTGTGACGTGGTTGAGGAGTCCTTTTGGGTTGGAAACGGGAAATTATGATGAGGATCGATCTTCCCTGGCGAGGATTTTAGGGAGGATTCAGAGTTTTTGGGGGGATGGAGGGTGAAATGGGGTGGATGGATTTGTTGGGGGTTTCGGAAGGTTTTCAATGAGTGCGTGGAGAATGGTTGTCTGATTTTGAATATTGAGAAGAATAGGGAATGATTTTCTTATTGGAAGTCATGCTTTTTGGGATTTCATGAAGGATTCAAACTTCTTGGTTGTCTAAGGTAGGGGTGCAAGGAGAGAGGGGAGGTGGGTGCAGATTTTGTAGAGAATTTAATGGGCTTTCAAGTGAGAAGTGAGTTTGCGAGATCGATGGAGCCGTTTTGGAGATCTGTCAAGAAATGTGGAAAGGATTTTTTCGGGTAATGATTGAAGTTGTTTCGGATTTAACGGGGGATTGTAACTTTTGGATGCAGAGGGTGGAAAGGTGAAGGGTTGGTTGGTATTTTGTGGGAGTTTTAAGGAGCGCTCGAATGAGTGGTGAATGGAGGAAATCGATTGGGCAGTTTGAGAGATATTGAAAAAAAGGGGGATGATTTTTTTTATTAGAAGTGATGCTGTTTGGGATTATGTGAAGGATTCAAACTTCTCGGTTGTCTAAGGTAGGGGTGGATGAAGGGAGATGGGGTTAGTGTGGATTCTGTAGGGAATTTATTAAGCTTTCGAATAAGAAGTGAGTTTAAGAGATCGACCGAGCCGTTTAGGAGAGCTATCTAAAAATGTGGGAAGAATGTTTTAGGATGATGATAGAAGCTGTTTCGGATTTTACGGAGGACTATAACTTTTTGGTGTCCAGGGTTGGGAATGTGAGGGGTTGAGGATTCATGAGAGTTTTCAGGGGCTTTCGAATGGACCGTGAGTCATCAAAATTGGATTGACTATGTTTGCGATATTCGCGAAAAGGCTAAAGCTCTTTTTGTTCATTCAGTACCCGTGTACTAATTCAAACGATTCGTTTGCAAAAAGGATACATTTCCTGGAAGAAGTCAAGATGCGGTGGCTGCAGGATGTCCAGTGCTGAGAGAACCTGGAATGAACCCCGGAAATAATAAAAAAAATCCCTAATGACGAATAAAAAGGAACATATTTTCTAGACTTACATTTTCATGTTTGAAAAAGCACAGCATCTTCAATTCCCTGAATACCCTCTTACTGCTCACAAGACTCTGAAAGACATTTGGTAGCTTCTTGAGAGCGACTCTTCGGCCGTCCCTGGGATCAGTGACCGCCCTGCAACAAAAAATCGGTGTCTTTTCCAACAAATCTTTATTCACATCCCTTAAATTACCCAAAAATTCCCAAACGTTCCATTTCCTAAAATTTCACTCCCTCAATTCCTTCTATAAACGAATGAATCGCGGATTGTTTCAAAATTGAATGATAATCCAACATTACTTGTCAGCAATAAATAATTCGTCGACACGAATAATGCCAGAGGACATGTCGAGGCATAATGATTTTACCGCCATTGAATTATTTGTCAGGCTTCCTCGTGTCCTCAGTGGAGCTGTACAAAATAGTGTACTTTACGGCCTTGTGCGATAATCTGTCAATTGAATTGACACATTTCTGCATGCGCCCTAAAAAATCGAAAAATAATTCTCGAGGCGATCGGAGGTTCGTCCCAATCCCATCAAATTCATCATCATCAATCGCATCACGCCGTCATGAATCCAATCGAATCGCCCTGAACGCCCACATGATATCAACCCGCGGGTGCATTTTCCTCAGCTATGTGAAGTTGGCATCGAAGTTTGAAAAATCTAACTTTTTTTTGTTGGTTTGGATTGTACTCATTGAGTACTTGAATGTACCCTGTGCACTTTTTTTTGTACCCTCTT
>NW_011887803.1:437364-439338 GCF_000806365.1 Fopius arisanus | reverse complement strand
TTTTTTTTTTCTTGAACTCCGATTCTGCACGATTTTGCCCCCCTGCTTCAGGGCTAAAGTAAGAGGGTACAAAAAAAAGTGCACAGGGTACATTCAAGTACTCAATGAGTACAATCCAAACCAACAAAAAAAGTTAGATTTTTCAAACTTCGATGCCAACTTCACATAGCTATTTTCCTCGCGCCATCTGCTCCTCGAAAATCACCTGGCGAACATCTCAACACCTGCCCTCACTTAATAATTACATCTCCCTGCATCTTTTGTCTCCCTCATAACAATTTTTTTTTTCTGTTTCTACATTTTCTTAACATTCGTTTAAGCACTCGAGTGGAGGCCGGCCTTTTCTCGTCGTTTCAACGCTAACGAAGAGAGACGTTAGCGCCTCCGCGATCCAGTTTGGGTCGAGTGGAGGCGGGAGAGAAAGAAAATGAGGCAAGATGCCAAGCGCAAATACTTAAAAATAATTTTTCCCCCTCAGATATCGCGAAATTAAAAATCCAACAATCCAACACACACTCGATTACCGCCGCAAGTCACAATTCATTAGAACGACCAAAAAAATTCCAGGAAACCCTAAAAATTATTATTTTTCCTACAATCCTAATATAAGAATAAATTTACCAATTTTTTTTTCTGTCCATTTTTTTTACCAACAATTAAACAATTTTCCCCCTAAAAAAATTGGCGGAGGCAACAGACTATTAAAAATCGGATACATCTAAACTAAAAATTAAAAATTGTATTCCTCATTTTTAATTGAATTTTCGACCCCTAGCTCAGCCTCCCCCACGATATAACCACCGAATAGGGCACCAGCAAAATAGTGAGGTTAAAAAAAATTTACATTTCGAGTTAACAAGAATCTAACCGCGATAACTGAGCCGTAGATGTACACCCTGGGACGCCCCGGTGTTCAACGAACCGGACAGAGAGGCCTTTCGCCTGTATATAACGCTGGGATGATTCACCTACACGAGTTAGGGGCCTTATCCTGCCGCTACTCTCACCGATTCTCTCTCTCTACCCCTGCCCACCAAGTGTATACGAGAAGGCACTTGCCAAACCGGATAGCCCCAGCTCAGAGAGCACACTCGGGATCTGGATAACCGATCTTGCACGCCCTGCAACTCTACCATCGGTTTATTCATTTTCTAATGGTCAAATGAATAAAAATATGACGATTCCCACCTGAATTCTGATTAAATGAGTAAAATCATTGGATTTCCCATAAAAACGCGAAATTTCCCGGTAATATGACCCCCTGACAACCCATTTAACCCTCCCAGGAACTAAAACGAGGGTCAAGCGTTGAGGGGGGGCCGAGCCCCCCCCTCACTCCTCTTCACCGCGGCGATAATTAATTCCGCTCATACAGGAGTACAGAATAAATAGACACATAAATTCATTTCAACGTGTTATGTACTTCTCTTCATTTCTTCTCTGTCATTTTTTTTTTCTCTCGACACCGGGTATCGATCCATCCCCCATGGCTCGACGCTGGCCACCCGTAGACTCTCGCCTCGTTCTCCCGAGTCCCCTTTAACGTCTTTCCCACTCTATATATATATTTTTTCATCCCCAGGTCTCGATAGTCGCCCTTTTCCGTGACGAGATCTAACAACTGTGGCAGAAAGGGGTTCTGTGCCTCAGTGAGAGAGAAAGGGGGGCGACTGGGGGGTCACAATTCCCATGATGGGAGACTGGCAATTACTCATATACCCTAGTTACTTGTTCCATTATTTCAATTTTGATGCAGCTGAAAGGGTATTCAAACAGTGAGAAAGAGATTGATTTTGGCGGGACATTTGACTGACTCGATAGCTCACAGAATTGGCGTCTTCGAGAGGGGGCCAGGCCCCCCGTGCAGCTAGGCGTCAAAATTTTGGGAAAATAAATTCTCAATGATTCCGTGATTATTAAATTTGATTGCAAATATTTTTATTTATTAAACCGGTCATTTTTTACGCCACCCCC
>NW_011887803.1:369945-437354 GCF_000806365.1 Fopius arisanus | reverse complement strand
CCCCTCCCCTCCCACCCTTAGAAGGGGAGATGAAGGGAAAATAGGAAATGAGGTGATATGAAGTGTCAGCTGGTGAATTTATCGATGTCGATACATCAGGCTCGATAAGCGATATTTATTTTTTTTTTTGTTTCAACATGTTTTAATGTCGATGCAATCCGGCATTGCAGTGCACGCACCTGCGTTTACGAGTGCGCTTCAAGGGCAACCTCCGGAACGACCTGTTGCGTGCAAAATTTTTTCTCCTCTTTTTTTTTTCCTTTTTTTTATTTTCCTCTTTACGTTTTTCATGCGATGCATATGTGCATCAGGGATCCGAGCGAATTACATCGAAATTCAGATGAATGTTTTATTTGGCGATGCAAGGGAGAGCTCGATGAAATATTTTTGGCTGGGGTCAATGAATTTTTTATGGCCAGTGAGTGATCAATTTATTAATTTGTCCCTCTGGCCAATTTTCCGTGAAATTGTTTCAATATTTAACAATTGTTGCTTAGAGAATTGCTGATTACGAGAAACCGAGTTTTTTTTATTTTCTATTATTTGTTAAAAATCAATAACCATTTGTTGTATTTCGTAAACTTATAGAGAGATTCAGCTCATAATGGCGAAACGAGAGAATTATTAATTTGACAATTATTAGGATTATTGACAGCTGTCAACTAATTAATAATAATTCAACAAATAATAATTGAGTTTAAACAGAAAACACTGGGTGCATGACAGAAACGATACCGATTCGAAATCATGAGAATTCGATTTGGAATTCTATATCACATAGCGACACCATCTATTTTCAAATCCGTCCCAATTTTCTCCTATTTTTATCCTATAATTCCTTCAACAGATGCGACTAGAAAAACCACGTGATAGAAACAGACCGAGACGGATTAGCCGAGTGCTTAGAGGTGGGAGTGATAGTGTGGGTGAATTTGAAGGGAAAAGAGGGAAGACATGGGGAGGGAAAAGGATGTTGCATCGCTGGTGAAGTCTCGTCATGCGGAATGGCAGAGGGAAAATCGAGACAAAGGAAAAAAAAAAAGCCACCTCTCAGCTGCCTGTGCGAGCGAGAGGTGGAAAAATAATATGCCGTGGAAAAAGGAAAAAGGAAAAAGGGGACGAATGACACTGCCACGTGCTCAATAGAATAGATAACGTAACAGCATTACGTTACGTTTTCAGAGCGTGTGTAGCCCCTGGTCTGGCTTCGGATTTGCGTTTTACGTCAGTGAAACATTGGCAATACGTGTGTCATGGGTGAGCATTGAATATGGGTCATTTGGTGTTTTACGAGGCATGTGAAAAAAGGTTTATATCGGGGGGAAAGTAATAAACGGATTTGAAAAATATTGAGCTATTTTGACAGCTAGAGTATATTCAACGGTACGTTTTTGTAATTTTTACGACTGGTGAGTATAATCGTACCAGTAACAGTAAATTTGTGATTCTGTTTTGAAATTTGGGTTTATCTTCAGAGACACACATCTCCGGAGATAATTGATAGAGATTAAAATTTTCTATTTCATATGGAAGAATCTCAACTTGCGCGTCGATGAGTGCAAAATTTACGGTAAAAATGACAATGGCTGGTGTCAATTTAACCATAACCAATTTGTTCGTCGACGCGAAGGAAATGAAATCATAATTACTCAACATTGATCTCCATCGTGAAACATCTCTCATCCAGAGTTGCCAGATAGCGAATTTTTTGAAAATGTTTTTTTGATTTTAAACAGTCCCAATCAAGCAAGTCCAGCCGATAACGCGAATGATTGACACTTTTGAAATGGCCTAGTTGATATCTAATTCGAAGCTTGCTATCATCTATCCTATTCTTGAAAAACCAAAAACAATTTTTGGAAAAAATCGCCATCTGGCAACCCTGCTCTCATCGTCAACTTCATTGCCGAATCTCGGGATATTGATGGGCCCCATGCAACCCCATTGTTTCCACGGCTTTCCAAAATATCGATAATTGCAGTTACATCTGGTAATGTATGCACCGCGAAGAAAAGTACGTAGAGCAGAAATGATTGGGATAGGGCCTGCTCCAACTATCCACTCCTGGAATATGCTAATTACCAATGTGGTTTAATACGTTGTACGTGTATGGGCGTATGTGTGGGGAATGATGATCGCGGGTGGTGAAGGGGAGAGTTGGGGCTAGCGGGAAATAGTTCCCCTCTCACTCATGATGTTGCGTCGACAGGTCGCGACGTGGATTCATGAATATCGATTACGGGACAACTAGAGTACTCGTATGCCTCAGGGGGTAGAAGAGGTAGAGCTCAACCATCAGAAAATCAGGTTTCCTCTTGTCATTCCCATGAGATGCTCAACTAACAAAGAGGAGAGTGACAAAAAAAAAAGAGGGCGGCCAGTTGTGGATGCCTTTGAAGATGATTCTCATCAGATACCGAGATAAATTTTCGCTTCCAAATTCTGGTTGTGAATCCATCTCGTCTACTCGTCAACTTGTCAAGCTATCCAAGAGGGCAAAAATCCGCCTGAAATTCCACTCTCTTTCGTATCCCAACCAGACTCTGGGGTAAAATGAATTGAAGACAGGAGTTTTAAACCGGAAATATTCTCGATCTAGCGGTGGTATGTGCCATTGAAAAAAAATGATGGCGTTGATCACCAGAAATCAATGATGATCATTCTCCACGAAACTCTTAACGGTTCTGTAATTTCATTCGGGTGTTGCCATGGCGACAGGTGCTTTAGCCACCCCCTCAGGCATCCCCGGAGGTTCGAAATGAGATCCTGGACTTGAGAGGAAAGGTCCCCCTTGTATATTTCCCAACTCCCCTCTCGCAATTCCTCTTCTCTAGTTTTGTCCTCCTCCTCGTCTTCTTTTTCCATCCTCTCGGAAGCCCAAAATGAGTCTCGACAGGGGCCAATGCCTCTGGTATACACGTACCAGAGGCCTTGATGGCTGGAGTTTGGTTGTTCCACGAGTTTTGGGGAAAGGCATCACGAGATGCTATCGATCCACCTACCACCGACTGAATACTGATATGACTCCTCTCTTGTTGTTACGCAGGGGCCCCCTCTCTTTGTTTCAGGTACATGGGTCGAATGGTACCATGCGAACAATAGCCCGCGGTTGGATATATTGGGAATACTTGTTTGTTTCATGACTTAAGTGAATTTCTGGAACACTTTATCATATTGAGAAAACTTCACTTCACCGCTTTACAACGTGTCTTTCACCCCGAAGATGGTGAGATAATGAATGATCAAGATATTTTGATGTTTCTGGAGAATGGATTTTCACAAAGCCAGGAAAATTTCAGCTGGAAAGCTCACCATGAAAGCCATATTTGGACAAGTCGTTAATGAGTTATGAAGGATTACAAAAACGATTAAAATGCATTACCCTTGATTAAAATAGATTAAAGCCTGATATTCATTGGAATTTTATAGTGAATATACAATTTTGAGGGGTAAGAAATCCTCCTGCTTAGGCCTTCCACCGGAATCACGATAAATCCCTCAAGATTTCAACCAGCAAAATGATTAAAACCGATTAAAATCGATTAAAGCTCAATATTTCCGAAACTAGTCATCCGATCTTAACGAAAAAACATTCACTTTAAAGGGAAAAAATTCATAATCAATCCCTGAATAATTCCAAATTGTCTGAAAAATTGGCTAATGCCAGAATTGCTAAATTCGAGACAGAATCACTATCAGGTCGAATCAATGAGGAATCTCTCACCCTTTCAACTGCCACGTAAAACATTCATATCCATCGATTAACCCCCGAGACATGTAGATTCCCGACGAAAAGGTACCGAATTCAATGAAATATTGGCACAGAAACTTAACGCTCGCCTATGCGTCATTCACCCAGGTCAGTCGGACATCCAAAAGCAGTCTATGGCCCAGGTAAAACTTGACGGAATGCGAACCACACAAACTTTCTAGGCCCAGTTGACCTTGGATCATCACTCGAAAGTTCCGAGAGGTCAGTACTTCACAAATATTCGCAAAAGAATCAAATAAATAACCAAAAAAAAAATTCCAGTTATCTTCGAACAATACTTGACCTCGCAATACTGATCCGGACGGTACCTCAATTTAACCTGGAATTTATCGTGAAATCACTCGGCATGGACAACGAAATTTCACGAGGAAAATCAATCATTGAATAAGTGCAATGTAAATATCAATATTTTTGTTCTCCTTTTGTCGATTCTTGGGTTGAAATCAATGCGTCATGGATTTCCAGTGAAAAATTTTCACGGTGACAACAATTGAAGATAGAGTATTAATCTATCAACTAAGCATCATTCCATTTTCCCTTTTACCGTACCAGTTATGGCTCGAGGCCTTGGATTGAGTTTGATTCCAGTTGTCTGGAGGGAAAGAGTGAGAACCTTGTCTAGTCCAGTCTGAGTTTGGAGGAGTCTCTAGTTATCCTCGGTTCCATTACAATTTTTTCCCTATCTTTATTGCATCGAAAAATTCATGGGATATGCTCTTAGAAGAAAATTGAAATTTTATAAATAATTGACTATTTTTAACCTTTCTCAAATTATCGAAGAAAATTATCAAGAAACATCCCACTTTCACCAAGGAAATTTAAAATATATCAAATTAAAAAAAAAATTATATTAAATTTTATGATTCAGTTTAATAAAAAATTTCATATTCTTTGATTAATTTTTCGTGGCGGTAATGATATTTTTTTTAAGAATGAAAAATGGAATATTTTTTGATATTGTGACCACCGGCGAAATCGAGGAATATATGGAGTCCTCTGTGGTCCGACATTTCTCATTTTACAACGAAAAGAAATCACAATGGATAAATAAGAAAAGAGTGAATGACTTGTCTCCTTTTGTCTTCGTACAATTTCCGAACCACATCCTGCCGTTTTCTTCAGGGGGTAGACCTTTTTTTTATCCCACCTGACACACACCTGGCGACCGGGAGACACCGAGCACGAGACCACCTATCCCCACCCTCTCAGGTGCCTGACACCTTCCACAGGACATCTGGATCTTGATGCATCAAACTCAATTTTTTAAAAATCCCGACTGACGAAAAATCGGTATAAAATTCGAATAAATCCACGTTTTGGGTACCAATTGGAAGTACTGTAACCATTGCAATTTAATATTTGTATTTTTCCTGTTACGATTTCTATTGCAATTGAATCTTCTTCGTTGGCGTCTAGGTATGTATGTACTAAATTCATCGGTACAAAAAATATAAATCGAAGATTTAAAAAAAAACGCATTTTTCTAAAAAATCAAATTTTTCTAAAAAATCGAATTTTTCTAAAAAATCGAATTTTTCTAAAAAATCGAATTTTTTTGAAAAATCGAATTTTTTTTTTAACTGATTTTTTTTTTTAATTGGATGGAATTCGAATCTGGAATCTTGGATCGATGGATCATTTTATGAAAATCAACGGAGCAATGGTATTAAACTAAAAAGTTGAATTTTTTTGAACCGTTGAATTTCTGAAATCGTCTGGAATTTCGATGTTCTCTTGTGCCCCGAGGGTGAAAAAAGGGAGAAATTTTTGGTGGTTGAAAAAACGTAGGAGGATCAGTGCAACCAGTGGACAAAAGAAAATTTTGCTACCTGCGCAATCGCCAGGTGTTCTTCTCACTGAATATATTGTCATCCTTATTCATCACATGCACCTACCACTGCCCTCTCACATCCACCACAAAACGACAGACTATATTGCCCAGGTGAGTTCATCGCCTGCAGGCATATATACCAACTCTCCTGACTCGATTTTTTAACGATTCCGATCGTCTCTAAACCTCTTGCTAATATTTTTTTTACCATTTTTTTAACCAATTTTTTATTCACCACCGATTTATCGTCCGGCGTTGCGATGTGACTCAGGGGTAGCTCAGTAACAAAATGGCGGGGTTGTAAATTAATTGTAAATTATTATCTGTTCAAGACAAAATCGGAATTTTGAAATTAATAATTCCTCGGGAAAAGCACTGGGGAAAAATGACCGTCTAGAGACTACTGGTTTGGAATGGAAATTTTGTCAGTCCGTCGAATGGGGTCATTATCGCCCCCGGCTTGTTGAAATTTAAATTTCGTTTAGTTGAGGAAGTCGACTTTAGTGTGAGGAACCGCAGGATGAATCGTAGAGCAAATGTCAAAGACAAAGGAATGGAGTGTCCCGAGATAAAAAAAGATTAACTGGGCATTGTGAAGTAGATAAGAAAGTTGAAACGACTGGAGTTGATAAAGAAAAAAACGAGGTGATCTTTTGATTGAAGTTTTTTGCTTTGGAAAGTTGGACGGAAGTAATGTGACGAATATTGGTGGGTGGAGTGGTTTAAGAAATTTTCAAACGATGATGAGACCAGAATTGATGATATTCAGTTGGAAAATCGGTGATTAAGGATGATTGATGGGGTGGTAAACTAAGACTTGGGAAATATGGATTTTCGATGGTTGCTGCGGATAGCCAGGAAAATTTCAGCTGGAAAACACTATATGATGACTAGATTTGACCGAACTGTTCGCGAGTTATGAGAAAGGGCTGGACATCATTAAAATTGATTAACGCCTTAATTCACGAGTTCTAACCATGGGATTTTAATCATAAGTACGACCTTCAGGTGATCAGGGCATCCCTTCGCTAATATTATCCGCACAAATGTAAACTACCGCCGCGATTTTTTCGGAAAAATGATTAAAATCGATTAAAATCGATTAAACATCCGTATCTCAGCTATTTCTCATTCAATTTCAACGTGCAAAAAACCAGTTTCAAGGGCATACAACCCCCTACAACATGATCTCTAATTCCTCCCCCGCCCTTCGTCCCACCCCTCAAAATTCGAATCTAAAAATTCCCCAAAACGAGAAAAACGTCCAGAAATTCATCTCCGTCTCATCTTTCGCTTTCTTCCAAGCGGACGTCGATTTGTCTCGCCTAAACTACCAACGCTTTCACCAGAAATGCCGTCTTCCGGAACGTTCACCGTTTCGAACACTAAAATAAGTATCCCAAAAAAAGAAAATAACAACAAATGCCGGAGTTTCAGATATGTTTCCCACATGATCAATTTATCTTTTTCTCTCCCATTCGCCTCCCCCATTTGACCATTGCCGTCTGTGTGGGCCTCATGGGATTTTTCATTGGTTCAGTTCGTGGCGTGCCAGCTGCTGGGGCAGGTGACGGCGCAGCTGTCGTTCACGCGGGCTTTCCACCCTCTCAACAATTCGAGGCTCAACCCCAGTGCCACTGTCCAATCCACCCTCCGATCTTCCATCCCAGAAATTTCTCGATCCAACAGATCCACGGGGCAAAATGGACCGCTCAGTGAAAAATATTCACTATTTCATGGGCTGACCAGTGATGAATTAAAATCAATCGCATAAAGTGATGTTTTGGACCGGTTTCCAACCGGTTCGCAATAAATTGTCGTTCCCACTATTCTTTTTTTTTCCATCAAAAATTCAAATAGTAGGTTTCAAGGAAGAATATCGATTTCGCAGATCATAGATTTTTCTTCCTCGTGTATGGGTGAGGGTTGGCCAGAGGCACGTTTGGCCCCCCCTCAGAACCGAATCTGTTCACTCTCCCCTCCACTGTTCTGTTGGAACAGGGGGGGAGGGGAACTTTACCGTCTGGTCGAGTGAATGCCCTGTCGATTCATATATCTATCCATTGGCCTTTGTTGTCTACCAAGAATCAACTCTTTTCTCCATCGACAAAAATTTTTTCGCCCTCCCCCCGAGGAACAATAAAAATCCCTGACAATGCACCCAGGAGTACTGGAATTGGCCGAATGTTTCAGTAATCGGTGGAAAATTTGGGGGTTTAATTGCTGAACATTACGAGTTCTTGTGATTTTTTTTCTGAGAATTGTATACCTGGGGGAGGTCGGGATCAGGTAAGACCCCCCCGTGGTTAAGTATTCGGAGTTCTGGCGATGTGAATAATTTGAGTAAAAATGGCAAACGATTTTTCTACATTTTCTAAATTTTAAAAACCTTTCTGAATCTTTACTGATCTTCTATGATTCCAACGATCACAGATTGTATCGCTTTTTACTCGAGATATTTAATGATTTCTCAGCAAGAACGAGAACGTCCAATGACAAATTCCCCGGCAACTTAATAAAATCTCGAAAAAATTTGGAAAACATTTGCAGCATCGTATACTATTTCATTGAGGGTAAAACTCACCAGACAACCCCGAAGGCCCCATACCCAATGGGCCTGTCCGGCTGAACAGGATCCTGAATGGGTGGTGGTGGTGGTGGTGCTGGTGCAGCCGGATGATAATAATTCTGTGGTGTTTGGGCTGCAGCAGCAGCGGCAGCAGCAGCAGCAGCAGCTAGTACAGCGGGGCCCGGATGGGTCCCAGTTGATCCCCCGCCAGTTGTACCGGCTCCACCCCCCTGCATAAGCGACATGGACACACTCATGGACACCCGGGAGTGCCGGCTAGGCCCCACTACTGCCATCAATGGTTTATTACCCCTTAGAGCCCCCTTGCCCCTCGATAAAACGTCGAAATAATGGACCAAACCCTCAATCTCAAAGAACAACTCTAGGTAACACTTAATATCCCAAGGATAAGGCCCAAAAATCAACAATTATCCCAAATCTTCACTTTTTTCACTGTCCGGTGTGAGGCCACATCGAACTTCAAAAATCAAGAACTCAAAAAAAAATTCCACTGACGCTGAATGTTCTCGGCCAAAAAATCAAATGATCAGGCCCAAAAATCAATAATTCTCTCCAATTTTTCACTTCTTCCACTGTTCAACACACAATATTAGCACTACCCCAACTGTACAGAACCCAAATAAATGACGTTAAACGATAAAAACACTAGAAAACGTAGAAATAAACTAGATCGCTGATCTAGGGAATTGAATTTGAAAAATTGGTTTTTCAGGGGTGGAAGGGTGTTTTTTTTTTTTATTTCTTCACTCACTTCGGAGTGTTCTAGAGGTTAGGTCAACTCTGCGAACAATAGGGTGACATTTTACGACACAGCCACGACACAGTCTAGGTACTTCTCAATCACCTTCAATCTCTAGATTACAAAAGAGATGACGAATTTTGGGCCTCACTGAAGAAGGCCAGTACCCTCTCAGTGATTAGGTGGACGCTAAGTGACACTCAGGGAATATTTCAATGGTATTCCCTCTAATGCACGTTATTACTGTACTTTATTTAATGACACACACTGAATTATTACTTTTCGATTCTTTGTCACCAAATCACAGATTTTTTTTTTCTCTACTCGCTGTCTTTGTCTTGGATAGTCTGTCTCTCTCGCTTTTGTCAGTGATAGACGGGTGGGGGGGAGTTTATCGCGGTTATGGGGGTGCACAAACGCGTGGGACTTTTTTTTTTCAGGAGGGCCGCTCGGGGGGTGTGGGTGGATCAGACGCGTGTCGAGAGGTGGGATTATTTTTTTGATATTTTCTTTTTGTGGAGGAAAAAAAAAATACGTTAACGGGGTTAACGCCGCACAGCGTCTGCACACACTCGAGGCTCAATGGCCACTGCTCGGTGACGGGCGATGCAGTGGTTTCTCGGCGCAGCGGGAGGGGGCAATGCGCTTGCGCAGATATCAACACGCCGCGCCATTTTCCGGCGGGAGACTTTCAACGGGCAAACGAAGAAAGACCACTACGAGTTAATGTTCTCATTATTTTAATATATAATTGAAAAACAACATTAAATACAAGAATAAAAATATGGAAAAGTTATGACAAATAAAAAAAATTTGTTCAGAATGAAAAATCATTTTTCTGGGTGGAAAAAAAATGTTTTTTTTCGTGACCTGAAGTAAATAATTCCCTTTCCCCTATCTGTCTGTTGAAAATGTAGGAGTCTGACTTGTGAGCGATGAGTATATGATTTTCAATCGGTTAAAATGATAAACAACAGTTCATTGTTTATTTCCACCACTACCTCCACCCCTTCCACCAGAGACTCGCGCATCAGACAACAATGGCGGCTATAGTTTACTGTCAAATGAAGAATGTAGACAAGAGTTTTTAGTTGTGGACAACAAAATTAACGCTCACGTGATTGAAACAAAATGGCAACTCAATTGACAGTTGTCGGTTGATTTTTTGACAATTTGTCGATAATTGTTCAGTGCTGTGGGGAGATTTTTTTCAATTGTTTATAGAAGGGGAGGAAAATTGGAGGCATGAGACCGTGATCTAGTCTGGATCACCTGACTTTGTTGTTGTGGACTCAGTAAGAATTTCTCTTATTTTTCTCACAGGGAAAATCACTTTTGGATTTGATTTTTGCAGAGAGAATTGGAGGGAAAATTAACAGAGAGAGACAACTTTTTTTTTCATGAGAACGTCCTTTTGTTAATTTAGAAAAAAAAAAATGTTTCGAGCCGAGGAGTCGCCGAAGGGTTCGTTCCTTCAGCAGACGAAAGCAGCCCGAGAGGAACGAGCACACGAAAAACGCCGAGAGGCAGCAGTTGTTACAATTCAGGCATCAATCCGAGGCTGGCTGTCACGACGAAAATTTGCAAATAAAATTCTCCACGACTTGGACTCATTCTTCCCCGAGGACAGCACCCTGGACGCCTCCATCGAGCTCAAGCCAGTTCTCCAGGTGTTCAGGCACATCTCCAGGTTCCTGATTGTGTTCAAACGAGACAGGGATCAGGCCCGAATCGAGAGGCTGTGCAAGTACCTGACGAAATCTCTGGACTCAGAGTCACCCAAGTTCTCGTACGTCGGGGTCGCTCTCAATAAAGAACACTACATCGCCTGGATATCACAAATGAAGGCTGTCTTGTTTCACTGCATGATGGGACTTGATGAGCTGAAACCTGAGAGACCTGGGGATCACAGATCCATTCTTCTGAGGCTCCACACACTCGTCAGCTTCACATCTTCCGGCACTTGGGCCATACAAAGGGTCAAGGGCATGGAAAAACTCAAGACTGGCATGCAGCAGCTATGTGCCAATATCATGGGACATCTAGTCAATAATGGATTTTATACCGTCATGAAGGTGATTTTTTTTATTAACTTTTTAAATTTTCACTTTTTTTTAACCTTTTTTTAAATTTTTTTTCCTCTTTAAATATTAAAAAAAAATCAATTTTCATTCACAAATTGAAAAATTAAAAATATCAGCTTCCATTTCCAATAATTTGATGCCTGAATTCTGTGTTTATATTATATCGGTGTAAATTGAGGAAAAAAAAACAAAATTGTAGACAGGATTTTCGGAAAAAATTGTTTTTCGGATATTTAATTGTAATGAGATTATTTTATTTTTTTTCAGGTGTTATTGGTGAAAGGCTTGGGGAGAGAAAAGATTTCGCTGAAATCTGTTGCCCTCTCAGCTGCGGTCACCCTGACAATGAGACCTCTGATATCCTCTCAGATGTCTGACAAACTCATATCTTTATTTTTGATCAACATATTCAGTGTTCCTGCCTTGGTTTATCATCTGAATTTGCTGTCTCCTGAGGTGAGCAGAAATCATTAACACATCCATTCCCATCTCTCAAACCGACACGAACACCCGTCACAGTTCGCCCGAAAAATATTAAATTATAATTCGGGAATAATTTTTTTTTTAATGAATTGATAAAAAAAAATATATATTCCGATGCCGTGACCCGGATTCGAACCGGGGTAGCTACGGCCACAACGTAGAATCATAACCACTAGATCATCACGGCTGCGGAACCTTATAATTCCTTTCACCGTCTGTTTACACATAATTCGCGATTTAATTTACCATTCTAAAATACACAAACAACAAAAATCACGAAGTCCGATGATTTTCCGATGATTTATCGAGAAAAAAAAATCAGTCTAGCACATTGCCGTGACCCGGATTCGAACCGGGGTGGCTACGGCCACAACGTAGAATCCTAACCACTAGATCATCACGGCTATGGTAGACCTCTGAGATACGGATATTTCAGTTTCGCTCTCATGGTGAGAGTTCCAATTTCAATCGACGTTGAATAATGCGGTTTTTTATCAATTTTCAAAAAAATATTTCCATCAATTTTCCGAGCTATATTCTGATGATTTTTATCGGATTGCCATTTCACTGGGATTTTTGGAAAATTTTGATTTTGTGGAAAAATCAAGAGAACTTTGACTTTCCGCTTCGCTCTCCTTGAAAATAAATTTTCAATTTTAAAAAACAAGAAAATACGTTGACTTAATTAATTGATTAAATCAATTAATTTATTCTGGTCACAAAATTGAATTCGAACTTTCGACTTATGGGGTATAATTTCCTGATTTTGAGGACTACTTAATTATTGAAGTATTTTCTATTCCGTGGACCGGCATCGTTATCAGTCGGTATGGCTGATCCCTGATTTTCGGTATTTTATGATACACTGTGAGCTAGAGAGGAAGATAAAGAAGAAATGTCCTGTGCGATCCGGTTCTTCATTGATTATTCAGTTTGCGCGGGAAATTTAAATGGAATTCGTACTCGGACATAAACGGATATCCGATTACATAATATATTCACAAAATCCATAATTAACAGTCACAAAAAGTCTTACAACACAATTCCTGAAGACGTCCAACCTCTCCCAATCGCAACCGCTGAGATAAACTCACCAGGTCGGCTCGTTTCAGTGCATCACATGCTTCGCCACCCACAGCCTTTTTTCCCGGAGTCTTGAGATCCTCAATTCCGATCAGAACCTCAGAATAATCTTCAACGCCCTTGAAGGCAGCTACGCCCTGTGTCTCTTGGCGAATCTAATCCAACTCGCGTCGATAGATTCGGAGGACCTTTTGAAGGACCTCTACTTTCCTTCATTCACCTTCGTGGTGACGAAGATGTTGGAGTCGTGCCAGCAATACGTCGTCTCTAAGCAGAGCTGCTTGACCCATTGGCACCCAGTGCTCGGGTGCTTTGCCCAACCGGTAGACCCTCTCCTGTATTCGGCAGTTGGTCACACGAAGGTTCAGCTTGGTCTCCTCTGGAGCGGACAAATTGTCCAGCAGCTGATAGGCAAGAGCCTGACGGAGATCGTCGAGAAGGAGGTGATCATCACCGACAATAATCAGAGCACCTCCAATACTAATATCTTCAAGCGTGCGTTCTTCGAGAGCCGCGGCAACCGAAACAACTCGACGAAGAACTGGCGGAAGCTGGGCAGCCCAGAGACCACGAAGATCGCATTGATATGCTCACTCTACCAGACAGCTCTGCACACCCTGACGCAGATGAAGCTGGACATCCTGACGGGCCTGTGCTATCAGGACAAGATACTCTACCATCTCTGGCTATTCCTCAATACTCTCGGACCGAATTGCGGCCTCAAAGCATTCCTGGATCACCTCGCCGCCAACACCAAGTGTTCAGCCCCAGAATTCCAAATGCTCATTCTCTTCTGCGACTGCATGACACACTACGTGACGATTCTCGATGACATGGAAATGTACGAGCAGCAGGAGCCGTTTAAACTTCAGGACTTTGTGACGATGGGATTTTTCCTCAATCAATTTTTGTACAAAGGTGTTCTGGGCAATCTCTTCGATGTGAGAACTGTGGGAAGTAATCCGTTGTTCGTCAGTCTTCATACATTGCTGATGGCGATCTACAGAAGGGACTGCCGAAGGAACTTCTGTCCTGATGGTCACTGGCTTGCAAAAGAAGTTCGGGTATCGGGGTTCCTTGCTGACCTTGAGAAGGGCCGAAGAGGGGCAGCACTTCTCCTCTCGAAGATGCCCCACGTCATCCCACACTCGGAGCGCGTTGTCCTCTTCAGAAAGCACGTGGCCGACGAGAAAGCGGTTCTCGGTCTGACCGAATCCGCATGCAACAGCCCGCCTTCGACCCTCATAGCTGTCCATCGCTCTCGGATTGTTGAAGATGGCTACCGCCAGTTGGCGATGCTGCCGTCTCAGGCTCTTAAAGGCGTCATCAGAGTGAGATTCGTTAATGAGCAGGGTTTGGACGAGGCCGGTATCGACCAGGACGGCGTCTTCAAGGAGTTCCTTGAGGAGACCATCAAACGAGTCTTCGATCCTTCCTTAAACCTCTTCAAAGCCACAACTGAAAACCGTCTGTACCCATCACCCACATCATACATGCAGGAAAATCATCTCCAGCTGTTTGAATTCGTCGGTCGCATGTTGGGGAAGGCTGTCTACGAGGGTATCGTCGTGGACGTTCCCTTCGCGTCCTTCTTCGTCTCGCAGTTCTCAGGCCAGGCTGGGGGCGCACTTTACAGCTGGCTCGATGAACTCGCATCTCTAGATCGTGATCTGTACAGGAGTCTCACCCTTGTCAAGCACTATAAAGGGGATGTCAGTCAACTCGAGCTCACGTTTTCCCTTGATGAAGACGTTATGGGAGAGCTTGTGACTCATGAACTCAATCCCGGTGGCAAGGCCGAACCCGTCACCAATTTCAATAAGATCAATTACATTCATCATATGGCCCACTTCAGGATGCACAGGCAGATCAAGGACCAAACGGCGGCCTTCATCAAGGGGTTCAAGAGCATCATTAACCCGGAGTGGCTTTCTCTTTTCTCCACTCCTGAGGTAAGTATTTAAGTTGATTGCAGATCTCTATGTGTTCCTTGTAGATGGTAATTAGTGGTTTTGGTTATTGCGCAGCTTCAACGCTTGATCTCTGGTGATAATGTACCTCTCGACCTCAGGGACTTAAGAAAGCACACTCAGTACTATGGTGGCTTTCATGATAGCCATCGAGTTGTTTGTTGGTTGTGGGATATTCTTGAGAAGGACTTCAGCGAGGAAGAACGAGGTTTATTCCTCAAATTTGTAACTAGTTGCTCCAAGTCACCTCTGCTGGGCTTCGCACATCTCGAGCCGCCCTTTTCAATCAGGTGTGTCGAAGTCGGTGACGATGAAGACACCGGCGATACTATTGGTGAGTGCTTCATAACTTGATAAATTTCCATTTCTTTGCTACCTTGTTTGTTATTTCAGGGAGTGTTATTAGAGGATTTTTTACCATTCGCAAGAAAGATCCTCAGAATCGTTTGCCCACATCGTCAACCTGCTTCAATCTCCTCAAGCTACCGAATTACCAAAAAAAGAGTACATTGAGAGAAAAATTGAGATACGCTGTGACGAGCAACACCGGATTCGAGTTGTCCTAACAGAAGATTGGAAAATCGATGGGGAGACAGTTCTGGACCAAAGACAATCGATGGGAATCAAGGCAAAATTCTAACTCATCGCTTGATTTTCTAGTAAAACAAATTATCAATAATTTTCGCTAATGATGCACTGGATTAATTGAAAATTAAAAATTGAAGGCTACGAATCATGAATACTCATGTGCGGTGGAATGAAGAGATGATTATTTTATTAATCTGAGGAAATCGGATCGTCGGACTAGTCTCAATTGATCCAGTCGGAATTGATTGATTGGAAAATGTGCGATTTCAAATTTTAATCATAAATTCAATTACTTTCTGCCATTAGTGAAAAATAACAGAAAATTCACACCAGAGATGATAATCATCTCCAAGGAATTTCATCTCTTCGTTCTAACCTAGAAATGTAAATATAACCTAAAGATACTTAGTCACAATATAATTTGAATTTTGGATTTGAAAATTCATTTCACTTAGTGGCCATATTGATTTTTCCGTGCATGGAGTAATGAATCATTGAATTTGATATTTCTGTACATTAAAAATTGTTTAATATTTTTTTAACAAGCGATAACATGTAAATTATATACAAAATGTCACAAATATACATAATTTCATTAATTAAATCCCCTCATGACAAATGACAGTTTCCTATATAATACAGTTTCAGATTCACTAGGATCTCTCGATCCAGTCGCATTCTGCATCACATATTCAACCGCTGAAAAATGCGCAGTTGAGTTTAAATAAAAATATAATAATCTTCAATTATTTCGTAACTTCACTCAATAGCAGTCATAAATATTAAATATTTAAAAAATAGTCTAGCAAGGAGTTATACTGAATCGAGGGTGACAGTCGTTGAAAAGGATTTTTCTCCTTTGTCTCAAAAATGTCTTGGATTACGAGAATGACTCGATGATTTTACTCAGGCTAGTGTAGGTCCCTACAACGAGACCCAGCAGTCCGAAAAGTATGAGAGAAGTATTTTTAGCGAGCATTATGCAATTTTGCGTTGAGTCCTGAACACTCCAGAAAGCGCAGGTCTCGATGATGGCGGGGAAGGCTAGGCCAAGGGCGGATAGACATAGAGCACCAAAAAGGGAGATAAAGAGTTCGAGTCGTGGCACTGCCATTGCCAAGAAAACTGAAACAAAAGATGACAATTTTTTAACCTAATTTGGAATTCGTCGGATTTCCTTCTTGACATTTTACGTTTTGTCGTATAACTGGAGAACTACAACAGCCAAAAAATTTCAAAACCACTAGTTTTTGGTTAAAATTTCTCTACCTATCGAATGAGACTATCCACGATGCTCTAGCTCATCAGGATCGCGAGATAGAAGAATAAAAATGGCGGATTTTCTACTTACACGTGATCAGGACGAGTCCCGTCCTCACGATGTACTCCCACATGAGCTTTCTCTCTTTAATCCTCTTAGACAGGTAGACGTTCCATGAAATATCGATGGCAGGGTAACACTGTAGAGCGTGTGTCACGTAAATGGAAATCGCAAGGAGAATCTGCACGATTTTAGCGAGTACATCGTCATCCGGAAGATTCAAGGTTATACTGCCCTTGACTCCCGTGCCATACCGAACGTAACCGAAGAGTCCCATACCCACGTACAGAACGATAATCAAACTCATTCCACTGTTAAGAACTCCAAAGGGAGTCATGAATTTTTTGGGGTTATCCATCTCGTTCTCTAGAGGAATCATCTGCAGGGAGCAGCCAAAGTAATCGGTTATTTTCCATTTTCGTTTGTATTATCGCCGGGGATTAACTGGGAATTCATAATTTACTTACAACACCGATTGCCTCGAGAGCGAATAGAACTGTTCCGAAGAAAAGGGGGAAGTCCTGAACAGTTCCCACCGCGTGTTTACCCTCGAAGCTGATTGGATCACGAAAAATAAAGTACAGGATAATACCGAAGCTGGCGAGTGTGATACCATTGGCAGCCGTTGAAAATGGCGCCAACAATTTCAAATTTCTTATCCAGTTAATGAATATCAATGGAAGCAATGTTGCGAGCATGTAGTACTCGAGTTTTATTGGAGTCACATACGAATCAATAGCCTGAGGGTAGAAGACAGAATTATTTTCATTTCTCAATGAAAGGTAAGCGAATTAATTTAATATAATTAATAATATAAATGAACAATAGTTTTTCATTTTTATCGCAGAAGTGAAAAAAAATAGAAAGGTGTGATTAAAGGCGTTATACTCACACTCTTCAAATTCTCCGAAATGAACACAACGTAAACGCAACATGTGCCCAGCTGATAAACCAACAAAAAAATGTTAACAATGTGTCTGAAAGAAAGATAAAGAAACACTAATTATTCAGTAATTCTGGGGGAAAGAAGAATCTGGTGGAAAAAAAAGAAAAAAAAAAGATTCGATGAGCGAAATGATGAAAATAATAATCATTGGACTTACGGGACAGCTGGTGCTAGGGGCCTGAGGAACTTGGGCCCTTCTTCAATCGCTGCTTGGGCAGTCGCTTCATAAGTGAGCGACGGAACTCGCCGTCTCTTGCAGAGCTCATACTCCGATCTAATTAATAATCTAATACAGTATGTGCAGAGGAAACCGATAACGAGTGTCCCAATGATTCCTATCGCGTAACCAGCGTGTGAGAACGCCAGAGGCATCGCCAGAATTCCCGTCCCCAAACTTCCTTTCAGCAGATGAAATAAGGTATCCAGAGTCCTTGAATAATCAATAATTATCCATTTATTCAGTTGTCAATTCAATTCAATTATTGATACAAGCAAGAGAAAAAAAATCATTTTCATTTGTATTTGTTTTTTTCGGTTTATTTGCATAATCTTTTACGCTCTGTCGAATGGATAAATTGACTTCTCGATCGGTTACTTACGTCGTCGGGTGTGCAACCTCTCGGTGAGCGTATGGATCGTATTCAACCGCAAACTCTTTACTCGTTCTCGGCCAATTTTTAAGCTCCACTGTGAAGACATCGTTATTTGATTTCGCTGATTTTTCACTGGAAAAAAAAACAATAGGTTTGATTTTTCCTCTGAGTGGGAAATGGATTTTTCCGGATTCAGTATATATTGAAAATCCCCCAGAAAACTCGAGAGTAGCCCTCCTCTGTATCAATAAAAAATATATATATAATATAATATAATATACCATTTTAATAAAATAATGATTTTTCTAAAAAAAAATTTTTTTTCAATTGAATTTAATTATAGAAAAAAATATAAATTATGAGTAATTTTTTTAGATATCTGAGATTCTTTTGATATTTCGATTTTATATGTCAAATGATAATACCCCGTGTGGGAGGGGGAGCGGCAAAATTTTGAAAATTCAAAAAATGTAAAAAATTTGGAAAATTTGAAAATCAGGGAATCGTAGCGGAAGCTGATGGAGGTCGCGAATAATTGGCAAAATTTTATCTAAGGGGAGGTGTCACTCAGTAGTTTTCCTTCTAGAGTTTTTTATTTCTTCAGTTTATAATCCATAACTCTCACCTTTTTTCAGTACTCGTGGCAGTGTATCGACCGTCTTTCACTCCTACACTCTCCTATAACGAAAAAAAAAAATCATCAAATTAATCCCCAAAAAATCATTATCACTATTACCAACGACCAATTAACCGTTTATTAATGATTAAAAAATGAAAATTACTGGAAATTCTTATTGGTAAAAATGGATTTAAATCCCCACCCCCTCCTCCTTCTTTTCGCGATCAATTCGCGATCAATTCGCGATCAATTCGCGATCAAAGAAGTGAGGATTAGGATTGACAACTTATGAAATGACTGATAAAAAAAATAAATATTCAAAAAATTTGGAAAATACAAATGACAAGTCTCATGAATAATTAAACACCTCCGTTACGTGTGACACAGAGAGAAAAATTATTTCAGTTTATGTACTATGGATTTCACTGCATAATACATAGAGCGGATGGCCTTCAACTACCACTGCACCATTCACACGTTCGAGAGCGTGTAGTAATGCAAAATCCATTCTTTTTTCATTATTGTTATTATATGTGTAAAATATTAAATATCCAATGATAAATATAAAGGGATGATGATTCAATCGGACCGTTACAAGAATCGGATCGAGCCCATCCCCAACGGCGAGGGTTGAAGTTAAATATTCACTTAAATCGATTTTCACTCCGATAATTACGACCTGAAATATTCGATATCTCGCTCTGCCTCGAATCAATTCACCTTCCCTCGAGACAATTGTATAATTGAATCAATTTTTAATGACGGATCATCGAGATAATCGAGTTCTTGATAGATCGAATCAAAAAAAAAATTCAAAGCGATAATATAATTTCACCCACGCAACCCGCACGGAAAAATATATAATCCAAAAATTATTATTGGTATATAGTTTTCCGCGAGAATTATATATCAAATATATCCAACTTTCATTCTAAATATATTTTATATAACCGGTGAGATATATCCAAATTATATCTCGGAGAATTGATTTTTCACTGGAATATATGCCGCATATATTCGGATATATTTCATGTATATATGTATATATAATTCTACAATCGAGATTTATCACTGAATTATAATTATTCACGATTATTTATAAAAAAACAATAAATAATTTTTTTTTAATAAAAAATCAAAAATAAAATAAAAAAACATAAAATAATAATTTTGAAAATTATTTTTTAATAATTTCTGCTCTTTAATCGCAAGTGGTTTATCTATTTGCGGGAACGATCTATTCCCCTTTAATTCCATTAAGACTCCATTCATCTCGCCTCATCAAATCTCATTATCCTTCTTCAAATCGTCAACAGTCGCAAGTGTAATAATAGTCTTGTCTAGTCCTGAATAACAGCGCGCACGAGACATCATTATCACCAGGTGAACCGATTTTCCGTTATCAGTACAACAATCCCACATAATGAAGTTCCATGTAAACATAATGCATTTCATTTGCAACAGTCATTTGTAAATTGTCTAGCTTCGCGCGCTTTTCGACGGGGAAAAACCGCTCACGGAAAAAATTCCCATGATAAATATTATATCATAATATATTATACAAAATATATTATCGTTATATCCTGTCTAGAATACGGTAGACGGAACATTTGAAAATTTATTGTTGTCAATGGAATTTGTCAATCTGTGCAAGACATCGGATGATTAATTTTTCTTTGAGGAATAATGATTGTTTTGGAGGAATTAATTAGAAATCTGATGATTCTTTGGAAATTTAATCTGTGAATTGTTTTATTTCTCTCGCGTATTTTCTTTATCTCAGGAATGTTACAGATATTCACCTCTCAGAAATAAATTTGAAACTGTCCTCTAGAGATTGAGTAACAAGGTTAAGGAATTGTCACACATTTTTTTCCTTGGATTGCAATTTTTTATTTATTTTTTTCAGCTCTTATCGAGACTCCACGCTTCCGGCGTGATCTAATTAACAGGAAGATCATTAGTTTAACGTTCTAGTGCGAGAGGCATTAATTTTTAAGTATTCAGATGACTCGTCAAATAATTCCTCTGGGCTTTTTATTTGCTTTTTTATCTTTTATTTGGTGCTTTTATTTTTTTATGACTGTAAGTGCGAAGGCTGTACAGTCGTCGCTACCGGAAATAATTGGTTTGTTTATTTGTTTTAATTATTCTGGGGAAGGATTATAAATTTTTGAAAATTCCGCTCCGGGAATTCAGAGATAAAATAATTTATTTCTGGGTGTTATTAAATTTATGGATCTTGGAAAATATTTCAGTCCGATAAATTCAAATATGTCGCAGGAAAATAATTTTTAATGTCATTCTCATTTTTTGGAGATAAATTGAAAAAAAACAAGAAAATAAACAATGGAAAATTTTCTTTGGCCTCAGCGAGACGAGGAACATTATTAATTATAATATTTATTTTTTGTTAATAATCTTTTATAGGATATCACTTTTTTTAATCTATTTTAATTGAATTATATTTCTGGTTTAACAAATTACGATTTCTCGTGAAAATTCTCATAAAAATCGAATTATAAAAATAATTTGCAACAATTATTATAAAAATCACAATTATTATCGCTGTAACTCTCGAACTCGATGAAGAGATCTGAATCGAATCCATTAATCGAATAAAAAAATCGATCTGTTCCTGAATGAAAAATCGAAAAATTCCAACACTGACTTTAACCGGTAGTAAAAAATTAAAAAATCATGACAATTCATTAAAAAAACGATATAAACAAATGATGAATAAAAAAATAAAAATAAAACTCACACTACTCCCAACAAATCCGTGATTATCCCTGGACATGATCACGAACTCACGCTTGACTCGTGTAAAACCAAAAAAAAATCTCAAAACAAAACTAAAAAAAAAATGGAAAACGAAAAAAAAAAATTGTATCAGTGTTGTCAATGGCAGATTGTCATTCTGACAGGTGCGGTGGTCGGAATCAAACTGTTCTATCAGCGTCTACCGTACAAATTCATATACCACCCGCCACTGACACTCCACACATTGACAATCCGCCATAATTCACTCTTTACCTTGAAATACTTACCACAACTTCACACATACAAATCATTCTATACCTATCACTTTATTATATTTTCCAGTCGAACAAATATAACCGAACAAACATTTCCCCTGACATTCCAGACATAACATTTACGGTAATTACGCGAATTGATTGTTTGCTTCCAGGTAAATCAGGTGTATCGCGAAATTTTTCTGTGATTATGGGGGCGAGGGGGGAGAGGGGGGGAAGGGTAATCACGTGTAACCCCAGAATCATTGATAATTAAGGTTCGGTTACCCCGTTTACCTCCTTAAGACGTCAGTTCAACTATTCTATCATTTATTCAGTCTAATGTAATTGCATTTTTATTGGATAATTTCGTCTTTTATATTTTCGGTTTATTGATTTTCAAGGCAAAAAAATCAAAGGGTATTTTGTTATTGTCATCTCGTTTTTTCTTGTCGTCTGTAGAACCTCGAATTATCCAATATAAAAAAATGGTTTATTTTGTTGATGTAAATCATGGGAAGAGGTGATTTATCTTTCACTTATGCCTTTTTGTTACGTAATAAAATAGGGAACCGACAATTTGAGGTACTGATGTGCAGTGAATTATAAAAAATTACCAATACTGATGTTATAAACAATCACAGGCTTCATTTTTTTTTCGTTACACAACATTTTGCAATAAAAAACCTATTATTTCTTCTTAACGAAGCTTTAAAAAACTAGTACTATTTGATTTTTTCATTTTTTCCCATTGCAAAAAATTCCATGTAATTGTTCATAAATAAAAATTCATAAAGCCTTTCGCGGTTTTTGAAATTCAATTTATCAAAATTTATTATTTCCGAATTCTCCATTTTTTTACATATAAAATAAATCGCAGTTTTTGGGATATTTATTTTTTGATAATTATTTTTTCAAAAATTCAATTTATTTTTCACTAATGAGATGAATTGATAACAAATTGTGATCAATGGAATTTTCCCGAGTCAATCTAATGAGGTCAGACCCTGTGGCATCAATTTTGGAAAAAAAAATCATTAGGTCAGATTGTCTAGTGATTTTCAATGGCCTTGACGATAAAAACTCAAGGACATAGTGCAATGACACGCTGCATCGAGCCTAATATCACTAATATGTGACTGGAAAGGAAAAATTTCAAGCGGAAGGTCGTAACACTGAGACAGAAAAAAAAAAGAGGAAGTACATTTTTTTATGGTAATTCTCAATGACTAAATTGCCATAGAGAATTATCATCTTCCGACAATGAGAAAATTCCCAGTACTCCGCGATTTTGCTAAATTTATGCAATTCAGGAATTGACAGAGACATCCTCAACAGATTGTCCAGATAATCCGTGGAAGATAGTATCGCTGGAATTTTCAAGGACGAATTATCCCGCCAGATTAATTATATTTCATAATTGATTAATTCCCGGTGTTTCGTATTTTCGGGAATTCGCGGATTCGTCTGACGATTCATCTGGAATCGATAACAGATAATTATCTACAAAAATTTTTCGTGTGAAATTTCAATAAAAAATTGATCAACGCAGTAATTAAATTGATTGCAAATTATTCTTTCCGAGATGAAAGATAATGATCTCTTAATGAGATATAAATTCGTCCCTCAAGCCTAGAGATGCCAATTGTGTTTTGATAAGAAGATTCAACCGGAAATTGCGCAAATAACCATTGTTAAACCCTTTTGTACTGATTCACTTACGTTTTATTGAGTAACTACAGTTGAGAAAAAAAATATTCGTAGATAAGATACAAAGGCCCATGAATATCTAAATGAATATTAATCAGAGTATAATTGAAGCTGTCACAGCATTCCACAAAAAATTCGATATCTCCATAACATCTCGAGGTATCGGATCGAACGACCGCTCAATCGATAGATCTAGAATATTCCGATACTCCAAAAAAAAAGCCATCCCTCAATTCGCCTCATAAAAAAAATATAAAACCCATGAAAAACGTATTCTTCAATCGACAGTAATTTTTCTGGAGTTTCAGAATTTTTGCGCAAGCTGCTGGAGGAAAATACAATTTTTAAAAAATCCCACTAAATTTTCCGATCTATAGATTAACTCCATTTTTATCAATCGACTCTTGGAGGAATCCGACAGTCTTATCTGCAATTTGTTCTAGGTTCAACTCTTCGTAATTGCCTGAACTGTCCTTTAATCAATTCCCAGGGGGTGAATCTCGTGGTATCAATACCAAATTCACGACAAGTATCTTCAAGTGCTGGTAAACACAGACGTAAATAGGCATGATCAATTGTCGGCATCAGATGATGAAGACTGTGATGGCCATATTGAGTTAGAGTTAGAAAATGAGAGTTGTCGATTACATTGCGATCTCTCACAGTATCCATCTCCAGTAATCCCCAATCTCGATCTTTCCTGCATGATAATTTAAATAATAAACAATCAGAAGAACATAATCAGCTGTGCGACCGCAGTCTTAATTATTCCTATTGATATTAAAAAATATTAGTAATTCGGTAGTTGAAAGCGGAAATTTCCCGGGTCTTAATGGGGTCAGGGTAGATTCCACCACCAATTCTGGAAACTTGCGAAGGAGTTGGTAATTTAGATAAGATTGGAATTATAGGGAGGGGAACAGATAAAGATGATCAAATCCCAGTGGATCAATAATCCCAGGTGTTTACGGGATTAATTCCAAAAATTTGAAATTCGAAATTGAAATTTTTCGATTGCATAACCGATTGCAAATCCTTCAATTGATCGATTAATAGATCTATCGATCGATTAAGCGATTCGAGAATCCAGAAATCATTGATCGTTTCAATAGATCCGGTTATTTACTGGAGATTGTAATTTTCAATGTAATTGTTTATTGGTCATGATAAAAAATTGAATCATGATAAAAAAAAAATTGAAATAATCATTTATTTCAGTTATAATCGATTATTACTGGTTAGTGGAAAATAATAAATTATTTACCTGGCATTATCGCCATCGTGGAAGATATCGGGATGATGATGTGCCCCGTTGAGACCGATTGCGTGAAAAACAAAACTGCCAACGCCAATGATAAGCATCCAGTATTTAAAAGTTATCGGTAAATCTCCAGTTGCAAAAAACATTAATGACGGAATAATAAATGGAACAGCATCGCGAAATTGAAATGTCTGTCTGACAAAAAATACCTCAGCATATCTGAATAAAAGGGGAAGAAAAAAGGTATGAGTCATTGGAGAAAAATGAATCTATAAGATTTATTGATTTATCTAGTCATCGATTGATCAGCTAATCTCTATCGCACACGGTTTTGAATGGAAATTTCCGTTGGCTCGGTGGAATATTTTTTTCTCACGTGATTTGTGTTGAATCATCGGTCGTTTACCAGTGAAATGTAAACAGTTTTTATGATTTTATTCTAAATACTGATTAGGACTGCTGCCTGAGTTGGATAAGACTGAGAATTCGTTCAGTGATAAAAGAATAATGAGTAATTATTAATAATGATGAATTATTTCACGGGAGTTTATGATTCCCTGGGTAATGACGTGACTGAAATTCAGGAGAAGTGGAAAATCGATGTTCTCATTTTTTTATCGCTGGGTGAATTCCGGGATTTTTATGGGATTCATTAGGTTAATTATTGCTGTCAATAACTAGTTTGGATCAACACAGTCTATCGACTGCTAAATCTCATCTCGATGTGTGTGTCAAGGTAAAAAAAAATTAATCGGAATATTTTTTCCAAATTTTCAAAACGTTTTTCGGAACTTTTCGGTAAATTTTTCTTTTGAAACGAAAAAAAAATGGGGAAACAAAACAATTTGATTTTTTGAAAATGTTTTCAATAATTTTCTACAAATTTTCGCGCGTATAATTTTTTTTTAATTATACTATTGTTTTCTCACTTTTTTGATTTTTCAATATTCTCACAAAATTCGCGGTCTAAATGATAAAAAAAATCCCCTATTCAGATTTTTGAAAAATCTTTCAAAACCTTTCTCAAAAATAAAATTCTTTGGTTTTCCAATTTTTTTTTGTTCCATAAAAAAATGTTCTTTTTAAGTTTACCCGAAATTTTTTGAAAATTTGGAAAAAATATTCCGATAACAATTTCTTTTTACCCGGGTGCCTTAAATTGGTATTTTTATGAAAATTGCATTTCATTACAAAAATAGTGGGGATTTTTTTCTGAGGTGATGTACCTTCTCACAGCCTGCGTGTAAAAACCGATGAAATAGATAACGGGGGAGTAAAGCCATGCGGTATTTCGGGCGATGGGTGCAGCAATGCTCGGTAGATATTGTAAAATCGGTTCAAAAGACGAAATCTCGTAATCCCAAATGGTATTTGGATACATATGATGACTCATAGCATGAGTGATTCGCCACTCGCGGGATGACATCATGGAGATGTCCCAGTAATACATTCGAAAATTGTCACGCATGTGGAAGTAATTATGCGCTGATATTGTAGTAAAAGCCAAGTTTGTGCCTAAAAAAAAAAAAATTGGGAGATTTAAACTGGTCTCTCTTTGGGTCTCAGGCCCCATTTGGTGGGTGAAGGAAAATTTGTAGAAATTTCTATAAATTTCCCGGCCAATTGAAAAGTAAAGGATGATAAATATCCGCAGGATTTTTACCAGCGATAATGAGTGCAAGTCGTGATTGCGTAATTGCTGTGATAACGCACAAAAGTAGAGTGGTAATAGCCAGGGAATCAGCGAGTAAATTGGATTTCAATGATGGACGATGGAAGTCAACGTTTTTCAGGGCATCCAACGATCTTGCTTTCAATTTTTTATAAAATCCGTTCTTATCAAATGTCAGGGGTACAGCTCTTGGTTTAACTGCATCGCGGATGTAAAATTTTGGCAGCAATTTTTCAGCCTTATCCGTCAAGTGATGGCTCTGCAGAAAGAAGAGACATTAAATTTCACTTTTAGAATTTAAATTGGTGATGGAGAATAAATTTAAGATGACTTGGATGACATCCTGGTGCGTTATATCGGATTTGAGGGCTCGAACAGCGGCCGGAAGGTGCGCCATTTCATCCCCATGAGATACTAATCCTTTCTCTACTCTCATAATTAGTATCGCGCGTGAAAAAAATTATTTTACCTCGAACAATTCGGTGATATCAGTTCCCTTGGTGATGGTCAGCCACTCCGACCCCCCGGGATGTGTCTCCACAAAATTCGTGAGATCATACAATCCATCGTTGACCCTCCACAACCCTTCAGCCCCATCCACCCCTCTTCTACCCTCCACCCACCCCTCACCCGTAGGTATCTTATTAAATCTCGCTGGAAATTCCACAAGCCCCGGTATCGAGCTCTTCAATATCGGGCCCTTCATCTTATCACTATCAAAAAACAATCTCTATCCCAATTGATGTATTCTCACTTGTTGCAATTAATAAACTCGTTGTCACACATACGACTGATCATCCCCAGTCCTAATCAATCCTTGTTACACCCCAGCCGATCAAGGGGATGCTAACAATTAACAATAAATAATCCTCATATTCAGAAAACAATCATTCGGGTCATTTTGGAAAAGAAAATCAATGTACCACTTTTAAAGACTACTGCACTCACTGCACCCGAATGTATACAGACTAGAAAGGAGTCGACCTTTATATACGATACATTCCTGATATTCACGACAAAAATAGTGACCCCTAAACGATACCCCTAAACTTCAGATAAAGTACGGAAATTCACGATTACAACGCGTGTAAATAAACCTTGACAACAGATCAGAAAGAAAAATGCGATCTTCTGGGGAGTTCTACGAGTTCTAACTCCAGAAAATATTTCCACTCTAAACAAAATATTTCTATTCATTAAATTCACATCTGCAAATAAATTCTCCAACAACAATCACAATAAACATAAATAATTTATTATTCTCACTGAAATAACGAATTTATCAACATTCCCTGTAAATTATAAATGTCAGATGAATTATTTTATTAGACTGAATCATCCAGTCGATGTAACTATTGCCGAATTATTTATGGTAGTCCTTGAGGGAACCTTGATTCAATGCAAAATAAATAATCTTATCTGTAATTTGTTTTCACTTGAACTCTCCGTAATTGTCTGAACTGCCCTTTAATCAGCTCCAAGGGTGTGAATCTCCTGGTACCAATCCCAAATTCACGACAAGTGTCTTCAAGTGCTGGTAAACACAGATGTAAATAGGCATGATCAACCGTTGGCATCAGATGATGAAGACTGTGAAGGCCGAATTGAGTTAGCGTTAAAAAATAAGAATCATCAACGATTTCCCGGTCCCTCACCGCGTCCATCTCCAGCAATCCCCAATCTAGATCATTCCTGTGACATCAACAAACAGTACCATTAATCATTCTTACTCCCAACCGGAAGCACTCTAATCCTCGAAATTCAATACCTATTAATTAATATTCATCAATTATATTTATTCAGTAACATATTTTTTATATTTATTTCATATTTTGATTATTTCATATTTATTCAATTCTGGTAAATTGTGGAAAATTTATTTATTGTTATTGCAAGTGCTGTTTTTTTAGTGAGATTTTTACCTCGGATTATCACCGTCGTGGAAAATATCGGGATGATGGTGCGCTGCGTTGAGACCAATCACATGAAAAACAAAGCTCGCAACGCCGATGATAAGAATCCATTGTTTAAAAATTTGTTGTAAGTCTCCAGTAGCTAAAAACATGACTGTTGGTATGATAAAAGGAACAACGTCGCGGAATTCTAATTTTTTTCGCACCAGAAGTATATGAATGTATCTGAAAGATTGGAGTGGATTGGAATAAAAATTCAGAGTGATAAATCGATTTTGTATTGGATATTTACCTTTTGATTCCCTGGGAGTAGAACGCGAGGAGATAGACCAGGGGTGAGTAGAGCCATGAGAATTTTCGAGATATGGGAGCAGCAATTTTTGGCAAATACTGAAAATAGGGCTCAAATGTCAGAATTTCGTAATCCCAAATTGTGTTTGGATACATGTGATGGCTCATGGCGTGAGTTATTCGCCATTCGCGGGATGACATTAAAGATATGTCCCAGTAGTACATTCGAAAATTATCGCGCATGTGAAAATAGTTGTGTCCGGTTATTGTCGCGAGTGTCATGCTTGTGCCTGGAAAAATTATTGCCGTAAAAATTTCCGTTTGTAAGACATATTTTCTTCATCTGGTATTTTCGTTATTTTCATTATCAGCGAGTTAGCATTTTTACCAGCGATTATCAGTGCAAGCCGTGATTGCGTCGTTGCGGTGATTACGCACAAAAATAATGTGGTGATAGCCAGGGAATCAGCGAGTAAATTGGATTTCAACGATGGTCGATGAAAGTCAATGTTCTTCAGAGCATTCATCGATCTCTCCTTGAATTTTTTATAAAATCCGTTCTTATCAAATGTCAGGGGCACAGCTCTTGGTTTAACTGCATCGCGAATGTAAAATTTTGGCAGCAATTTTTCAGCCTTATCTGTCAAGTGATGGCTCTGCAGAAAGAAGAGACATTAAATTTCACTTTTAGAATTTAAATTGGTGATGGAGAATAAATTTAAGATGACTTGGATGACATCCTGGTGCGTTATATCGAATTTGAGGGCTCGAACAGCGGCCGGAAGGTGCGCCATTTCATCCCCATGAGATACTAATCCTTTCTCTACTCTCATAATTAGTATCGCGCGTGAAAAAAATTATTTTACCTCGAACAATTCGGTGATATCAGTTCCCTTGGTGATGGTCAGCCACTCCGACCCCCCGGGATGTGTCTCCACAAAATTTGTGAGATCATACAATCCATCGTTGACCCTCCACAACCCTTCAGCCCCATCCACCCCTCTTCTACCCTCCACCCACCCCTCACCCGTAGGTATCTTATTAAATCTCGCTGGAAATTCCACGAGCCCCGGTATCGAACTCTTCAATATCGAACTCTTCATCTTATCACTATCAAAAAAACAAACTTATATGCAATTAAGGCGTGGATTGCAGCCAGTCCATTCCCACTTATGCAAATACTGAGGAAAAGATTTCCCTTTATATACAATCGGTCCAATCACCCACGGATCACACTCACATGCATCACCATAATGTGACCTCCCGTGATACCCCCCAAACTCTCTTCCTCGATAAAATATTTCGCATAACATGAAGTATAGGTCATTGTAAAATGCAACGTAATGACACATGTAAATAAACCAGAGGAAAATAATTGCGGGAACCCCAGCTCCAGTCGAGACAGTCATATGACAAAACTCGACAATTGAAAATTCTCTTGACTCACGTGAGGTCAACAAACGAAGAGAAATATTCAATAAAAATGACGGAACTTGTATTCGCTCATTCATCTGAATTCCTGCTGTCTGTTCCTTCTTCCAAGAGTTATTCAACTGTATTGTTTCAAATGGAGCACCCTGCATAGGAAATAATTACACAAAGACAACAAGAAATTAATGTCATATGCCATAACTACTGGCACAAGCCATCCAAAAATAATCATATCCACACAATATCATCACCGTAATCTTTATTCAACTTTCACCACATCATCGTTATCGCTAAACATCTTACTGATCATAATTCACAATTAATACCCCCCTAATTACCGATACAAAAATACAACGTAATATCAGGTGAGCTAAATGAATACAACTCAGAAACAGCAATTAAAATCAGTACCAAAGAGATAAAAGGTAACAGCTTAATTTTTGAGGGATATCTGGGAATCCGAGAGAGCTATCGAAATTTTAGTCTAGATATCTTTTGCGGGGCTCATTGCCCTCCACAAAAGAGGTCCTACTGAAAATTTTGCTATCCCCCTCAGATTTCAAGGTATCCAACAAAGACTCGTCCAGGGAACGTTACCCTCGAGCTCTCACCCCTGAAATGTTATTACTCCTCTAACACCTGAAGTCCTCATGTTCTTCTGTTGATGATATTCGGGTAGCTGCATCTTCTGCACAAGAATATGTTGACGTACTTTGCGGCTTGCTGTCTCATGGAGGATGATCCTTCGCTGACCACTTCGTCCCCGAATTTTTTCTTTCTCCGGGAGGTCTTGGCGAGTCCCTTCAAGGGTCTGTGAACATCCTCATGGGTCTCTCCCATCGTATCTCTCATCCTCACAGACATGTAAAAATCATTGTCCCCTGGGTCCCTATCAACGTAACCAAAGAACAAATTCTGGCATGCCTTGCTCTTGCAGTGGCCCTTGATCTTCAGGTAATGGAGACTATTCGCTGACTCATATATCTTCGAATTGTCAAAAACAAAAGCACAGGGTAATTTAGTCTGTCTCGTGACAGCCAGTGCTAGTATATTTGTCCATATTCCTGGATTGAGAATGGCGTAGTGACGCTTGTTGTACCTTTTACTGTAGCCTTTCATCTCTCGCCATTCATCACGTGTTATCAGGATGTCAAAGTGACCGAGACCAGCCGCATCGGCGTCCACCTCGAAGTCGCTCAGGTCATCGGTCAGATTCAAAAGTTTTGAGTCATTGTAGACGTCGTCGTCGAGTTCGAGGTCTTCTTCATCCTGGTAGAGCATCTCGAGGCCCGTATATTCGCTGGTTTCGCGCTTTGGCTTCTTCTCTGGCACCTCCTCTGGAATGAAAATACCCTGATTTTCACGGGCTGCTGTCAGAATTTTCCGACGATTTTCGCGGACACTTGTGTAACAGTTGTGATGACTCCAGCGGAGACCAAGGTCCTTCGATATTTCTTTCCACACTGGGTCGCTGTACGATGGGAAATCGTTTGTTTTGAAGTGATCGATGTATTTTTCTAGGACTGCTATCGCCTCGTCTCGAGGCACTAGTGAAACACGCGGCATTTTTCGGGATTGATTGTTTCTGCAAATCAGAAGTGAAGGATTTAATATCCCCATTAATAAACATTTATTTCATTTTAATTTCTTGGAAAAAATTTTCATTTCATTTTTCCTGCTGATTATGAAGGCCGAATCCGGTAGAGCCTCGAATTTTTTCCTACAATTGAAATATATGGCTTATGCCCGGAATTTTATTTATGATGTCGTAAAATAATTTCAGTCAAATTATTCCCGAACAATTGAGACGAAATATAAGAATTTGAGGTAAAAATGGCCTTCAATTTTTATTGGTTGAATCCGCTAGGTATTTACGAGGGCTAATTATTCATTTACGATTGTAGGCTGTGGGTATAAGAATTACATAGCCGTAATATTGCCATAAAAACTATCAAGCTGTAATATTACAAGGAAAGATATTATGGAATGTAATATTATGAAGCCGTAATAATAACTCCATGGAAAATCATTCCAAAATTCTAATCAAAATTTTAATCAATACCAACTCAACACCAAATAAAGTACATGTTATTATAATTTATTTTTAGAACAAAATTAGACACGTGCCTGAAGGGGTGGGGATGGATTAATAGTAGAAATTTGAAATAATTTTTTTTTTCAATCGCCTCACAATAAAGAAAACGAAATTCCTGTAATAAAATTGTAAAAGGAAATTAATGGAATTCAATATTTCTCTTTATTATTAGTTTATCTTGACGAATGTTAAGTTTGGGAAGAAATCTGAAAAAACATTTTTCCTCCGAAATTTCGGCAGCTCCAAGAAGCTCCTCTGGTATTTTCATGTGAAATTGGTAGTTTCATTGGTAAATGGGTAATTAAGAATAAGACAAACACTCAATTCTACATATTTGAGTTAACAACATCATTACTGATTTATAATCATTGATGAGAGATAGACAACATGAATTCCTCATCGGAAATTTACCTGGTAATTTGATAAGCCTCATTATCAGATAAAATTTCGTGAAACCTAGAAAAATCCGGTTTTAACTATTTGAGGGATAAATACCAAGATTATCTCGCTCTTCTTCACCGTGCAATCAGAATTGATGTTTGGAGATGATAATAAAATATCATTCCGCAGTCGTCATCTCGAAATTTGAAAAAATATTTTTCCCTCTTGAAACTATCATGAATCGAGCGGTAATTGACATCATCAGTGATAACCGTATCTACAATGAATTTATTAGAACGACATAAAACAAATTACTGATCTTCCACTAATTTGGAGGTTAGCTTCGTACATCTTTAGGTTTCACAAATTTTTGAAGATAAAATGTACTTTCACTTACTCAATCTGATGATAACGTCACAATCGCGAATTCCCAGTGAATTCTTGTGGAGGAAGAATTATAATTGTTGATTCTCTGGTGAAATTCAGTCATTCAGGATTTTCGTCAGCCGTTTGTTCGTTTGTTTTCGATTTAATTTCGTAAAAAAATATCTTTAGTCGATTGAATAGAAATCTGCTGTACCTTCCCATCATCCGCTAATTTTTCCCGCCATAAATCTGGCGGCAAAGGACTGATTATTCAAAAAAATTTTTAATTGAAAAAGTTGATGAATCAATTGTATAAATAAATTGGAAAAATTACAAAAATTGGATAAAACGTAAAAATTAGAAAACGGAAATAAATAAAAAAAATGGCAATTTCTTATATATCTGTTATCAATTTTCTTTATTCATCACATGATAAAAAAAAATAATCACAATAGCTTCTCGCTAAACACAGGATATCGAAAAATTTTAAAAATACTAACCGATAAAATTGCATTTCAAGGGAAAGCTAAAATAAATACCGATGAAATTGGAAAGAAGCCTGAAAAAAAATCCCCAAACTGATCTCTTTTCGTGTCTACTTCGATAACTCGACGATTCGAATCCAAACGTGAAGTCACGAAATTTTCTCATTTGAATGCATAAACGCGACTTCGTTCATTTATCTTGTCACTCATGAAGATTGTAATCGTGCAATCGTGCACATTGCTTACCACAGAAGACTGAATCGGTCTTTGAGCAATTGAGTCGAAGATAATTAAAAAAAATTATCTGACGCCTTATGAATTTCTCCGTTTACCTCCGTTGTGGTGTAAAGATAGTAATATTATTGTCCTGAAATTTGTTAACTTGCCATGAGCCTTCTTAAAAGTGGCACATCACTGTCAGAGTCACTTTGACAGCTGTGGCTGCCCCCCGGCTCTTCCTCATCAGATTCATTCTCCTCCTTGATTGTCACTTTGACAAAATCGCCAATGTTCTCATCAATTTGTCGTCTCTTCTGCGGTCTCCGTCCCCTCGTCAATTTAGGTATGTATTTTTCAACGGTCGGCTTGACCCTTCGAATATCGAAGTCCTGATCGACCTTGGTGATAGTCTGGAGTCGTTGTTCCTCGGATGTGACGTAGAGATCGTCAGGCTGGTGATAATTATTATGGACTTCGTACGCTTTCTTGCTGCAGAATAGAGCTGAACACATCGTACACTTTATGAGATCATCTGGAACTCTTTCTCGCTCTTCCTGGAATTAAAATGACAATCACTTTATCAATTAATTATCTCATTGATATTGACTTTGCAATTATTTACCCGTGTGTGAACTTTTTCTAAGTGCTGTTGAAGATTGAACTTCACGATGTACTCGACACCACAGATATGGCAGTAATAAACACTCAATGCATCGTTCATCGAGTTTACTTTGATCTTGTTACTGGGAGGAGGTGTTGCTATGGGTTGAAAAATATGCACAAGTCTAAAAACAAAATTCCATACATTACTCCCACAATTCGAAGAGAAATATATATAAATGAATAATTAATCGAGGGAATAATGAGTCAATTTCAGTATTACTACAAATAAATAAAAAGTATTCATACAATATTTATTTATTCTCTAACGATAAACTCAACTCTTTTCTTACCTTTTGTGAATCGATCGATAATGATAATTTAGGGCCTTCAAATTGTAAAAAACTATGTCGCACTCCTCGCATTGTTTATGATCAGACGTTTTTTTACTCTCCTCAGGATTGTGTGTGGTCATGTGATTATCACGATGGGTCTAAAATAAAATTTTCAAGCATCACGTTTTTCTTGATTCTAGGTGATGGTTTTTAATTGCTCTTGGGGATGGATTTATACCTTCAGGGGAAACTGCTTGCCACAGTAACTGCAGTAAAATTTAGCTGGTGAATTCGGATGCACCTTGAATCTGTGGCGAATCGTCGCAGTGATTGACTCAAATGTTTTTCCACAGATATCGCATAGTTCATCAGTCTTACTCGTCTTCCTCGGGATTTTTCTCGTATGCGGTTTACCCCGTCCATCAATCTCCTTGTTCGCATGTTTTCTAAAAAAAAAATCAGTAAAAAATGTATCATTCTCTGATTTTCTTCGGTCATCATCAATTTTCGATAATCCAATGATTTATTTATTCATAATTGATTTTTATTATTTTTAACATTCATCGAATTTATTCAATCACTCAATTTTCCCTCACGCAAAAATGAATTCAATTTTTTTTCTAGCCATTCTCATTTTTTATTATTATTATATTATTACAGATTGAATAAAAAATTGTTTGGAATGAAAAGGACTTTTTGATTATTTTTCATAGAATTTATTTGTGAGACCTGATTTTCTGAAATTCATCAAGAAAATCGAGAGATCGTGGATTCGGTAAAATTCTAAAGGTTAGAAATCGTCAATCTTTCCTCAATTACCTTTATAAATTCAAAGATAAATTTATAAATAATTACCTGAAGTGCTCCTGGAGTGCCTCTTTGCTCTCCAGTTCAGCCTCACACAATACACATTTGTGCTCCACGGTGATAAATTTTTTACTCAACTTTTGACAGTCCGACTTAATCCAAACTTGACAAAACATCACAGTTGTCAGACTATTATTTTCAAAATTCCCGCATGTTGATAATTATAACTGAAAAACGAGGACTCGTTAGATAAATTCAAACAACACAAAAACTCTAGGACCGACGAAAATAAGGATGAGTAATTAATTTTTTTCTTCCAATTTTCTCACTTCACCTGATATTGTTTTTCTGTGTTTAACTGAGAAAATCAATGGACCACCATTTTTTTAATTTGGAGGTAGCGCGCTCTAGAGACATTAGTGCGGGAATTTCAAATAATGAAATAACGAAAGATGCAAAAAAAAAAATCGACAATTTTCATGAAAATCGTAAACGATCTTCAGACTATTTCCCGATAAAAAAATAATAATAAAAAAAGGGCAATTGGATTCCCTTTCTCCTTTTTATATTAGGATCTTATATATGTACATATATATATCTCATATATAATCTTCATCTTGCAGTGATTGTCTCCAGAGTCCTCCCCAATCGTTCCAATCCAAAACACGACCTGAATAACCAAATAACCACAAAAGCACCCAAAGTCCCAGTCTTCATTCCCAAAACCCGAATAAAAGCAAAATGTGTATTTTAAATGTGCCCTGACCTTCGGCGAGCTGTAATTTCTAAAAACCAGTGCGTGTCCATCCTTCCAGTCCAATCAAAACTGAAGACTAGGGAAAGTTCTGGACAACACCACCTCAAGTCATTTCTCCAAAATTTCAACCTGTCAAAAAGAAAAAATCCAAACAGCCCCAAAAGCTGCTGAATAATTTCATCAGATAACTCGGCGTTGCTTGGAGGAGAGAATTCAATTATTAAATTAAAAAAATGTACATATTCAAGCCATTCAGGTTCGAAATCGTGGAGCCCTTTCCAACAACAAAAAGACCCCGAGCTCGGAGCGGTCATCGAATCGTCTGCGACGATAAATACATGTACTCAATAGGAGGTTTCAATCCTTGTGTACCTGAGCATGACGCAGAAATGTCTGAGGACGAGGTATGGAAGACAAGCCGGCCCCTCTTCAAGGAGCTATGGAGATTCAATCTCTCGACGAAGAAGTGGCAACGATATCCCGGACAGATATATCTACCAATTGAATTGGCCTCGACCGCTGTTTTATTATTTAGACACAAATTGATATTTTATGGTGGTACTGCTGTGCCATTTGGGGAGAGCTGCAGCAATAAGTTGTACGTTTGTGACCTGGAGGGGCTTGACGGTAGTGTATGCCAATTACCAGCTGTGGGGAGTCTTCCTGATCCTCAGTATGGCCAAGCACTGGTGAAGACGAAGAATTTTATCTACACGGTTGGTGGTACCACTGGTTACGAGTACACGTGTGATGTTCATCGGTATGATCTCAGGGTAGGTGTCTGGGAGAGCGTTTATATTTGCTCGGGAAGAGATCCCATGGAACCACCTGGAAGATACAGACACGAATTGGCTTTTGATGGTAGAAGGATATACGTACTCGGTGGTGGTACTGGTGTCCAGAGCTTCGGCTTCTCTGTGAGTATTTTTTAATGGATTTTTTAAATGAAAATAATGTTGTTGCATGAATACATGAATTTATCGTGCTACCATCATTTGTCTTTCAGCATATACCAGCTTTTGACATCGAGACAAACACTTGGAGTATTCTCCATGCCCATGCAGATCCTGGAAGTCAATTGACCTTTCCAGGTGCCAGGAGGTGTCATGGAGCTGTCCAATATCTCGATAAAGAGACACAGAGTGTTCATGTCATCATATCGGGGGGATTTTGCGGAGGATTGGCGTACAAAGATGTCTGGAGGCTCAATCTTAAGAATCTTCAGTGGAATAAAATTGTTCACTGCACCTTACCTAAACCTCTTTATTTCCACTCAGCTGCTGTTACCCCAGCTGGCAAGATGTATACTTTTGGAGGAATCATCGAAACACACGAGCAAACGGTTAATCATTAATTATAATTATTCATAATTCCAGATAATAACTTTATAAATGTCTTAAATAACAACGTGTGCATTTATTATTTATAGACACCAAGGACCAGTGACGTTTTGTCAACCTGGGTGATAATCCCCAGTCTCTCCGAAATCTGTTGGGAGGCAGTGAATCATTACTACGAACTCAGAGCGAAAAGCAGAGACCAACTCTTGGATATTGGCATACCTCTGAAATTTATTAACAGGTTATTTGATTAATAGCTGTTATTCTAATAACCATTTTTTATTTATTTATTTTTTTTAGAAAAATAACTTTATCATCTTGTTTACTCATGTCACTAAATCATCTTCAATGTTGTTACCATTATTATTGGAAATTTATAAGTAATCTAGTTGTTGAACGAGAAATTAACGATAAATTGGTCATTGCAAACGAATAACAAAAAATGACGAATAGTTGGTTTTTATAATTATGATTACTGGTAATGTACGTTATTAGTCTCGGCGGGAGTAATCCTTTCATGTTTATTTAGCTTCGTTGAGAGGATTGGACATGTAATATTAGTCATATTGTAGTTGCGGTTATAATTATTCGCATAACATTATGTATATTATTTTTTTAATGAAAAGAAATAAAGAGATTGATTTAAAGGGCGAGCCACGTGGCCCCCATTTTCCATTTCAAGATAAGTCACATCAATTCCCAAAACCTACGAGTTTTGAAATTTTTTTTGAAATCGAATTTAACTTCTAGTAAAAAACTTGCAAAATCAAATATCCACGATCATCCGTAAAATTCAATTAAATAATCGTTATAATGATTAATAATTATTCAATTATTTGGTTTGAATTCCGTTCTGTCAATTTAAAAAATTGGGACAATTTTAAAAAAACCAAAGAGGATTGACTGAAGTAGAGGCTCAGTTCTGGGGGTTTGAGTGACACCAGCGGCATCGTAGTACTGCACCCCAAGAGAGGGAGGGCACCACACGCAATGGGGGTGTCGTCCCGTCAGCCCACTTGGTATCAGAGGAGCATAAAAATGGAGGAGGAGGAGGAATTTGAAATATCGAAATTTTTCGAAAAGTATAAGGAGAGCATGAAAATCGAGGAGGTATTCACTGAAATTTGAAAATTCGAAATTTTTGAAAAAGTATCAGGAGAGCATGAAAATCGAGGAGGCATTCACTGAAATTGAAAAATTCGGAATTTTCAAAAAAGTATAAAGGGAGCATGAAAATCGAGGAGGTATTCACTGAAATTGAAAAATTCTAAATTTTTGAAAAAGTATCAGGAGAGCATGAAAATCGAGGAGGTATTCACTGAAATTGAAAAATTCGGAATTTTCAAAAAAGTATCAGGGGAGCATGAAAATCGAGGAGGTATTCACTGAAATTTAAAAATTCGAAATTTTTGAAAAAGTATCAGGAGAGCATAAAAATGAAGGAGGTATTCACTGAAATGTAAGAATTAAAAATTTCAAAAAAGTATCACGGGAGATTGAAAAATTTTAAATTATCAAAAAATAAAATTCACCCAGTCGATGGATCCCTCTGACAGCGCGACTGCTACTGAGGCAGTTACCGAGTCGACTGACGGGTAGACCCCCCACCATTGTGTGCGCTACCCTCTTTCTCTTGGGGTGGGGTACTCCCGGAACGGAGCCGCTCAGTGGGAGTTTGAGTGAGCCAACCAGCATTGTAGTACCCTCCCCAAGAGAAAGAGGGGGGGGCCTCAATGGTGGGGTGTCCACCCGTCAGCCGACTCGGTAACTGCCCCAGTAGGGCAGTAGCAGTCTCGCTGTCAGAGGGACCGATCGACTGGCTGAATTTTATTTTCTAAAAATTAAAAATTTTTCAATTTCAGTAAATACCTCCTCGTTTTTCATGCTCCCCTGATACTTTTATAAAACTTTCGAATTTCGAGCATGAAAATTGAGAAGGTATTCACTGAAATTGAAAAATTTTAAATTTTCAGGAAATAAAATTCATCCAGTCGACTGGTCCCTCTGACAGTGGGACTGCTACTGGGCCAGTTATCGAGTCGGCTGACGGACAGACACCCCCATTGCGTGTGGCGCCCTCCCTCTCTTGGGGTGCAGTACTACGATGCCGCTGGGACCACTCAAACCCCCAGAACTGAGCCTCTACTTTAGTCAATCCTCTGTAAGTCTGACTTAGTTGATGAACTGGCTGTGGTGGTGAATTTTTCGCTCTCGTGGTAATCATCCCAGTCAAGGCAGTCAGCGTGACAAGCTGCCACTGAAAACTATCCGTTTGACCAGATGAATTCGTCGTGTGACTATATATCAAGATCTACCGAAATGGGCCAAGTGCTCATGTAGTAATTGTTGAGTATTTGGACATCGCTTCCTCGAGGTTGTGTAGGTCCTGGTGACATTTATTTAATTTTTTTTTTTTAATCCACCGAATTAATCCACTTAATCGCTAATTCCCGAGTGGATATTCATTTGGTCGAGCTATTTCTTGGTATTCGCTGATTATCGTAGACGCAATTGTCAGCGAAATGGAGCAGAAGAGGGTGTACAAGGTCGTACTTACTGGAGGTAATGGCAAACTTTTTTTTATTTTGACTCATCCCACTGGGGTAAATTCATTGGTCAGTCCCTCTCGGTTGTCATTTTTCACTCTTTTGTTAATTTGTTTTTACATGTCAATCTCACGAAAGCTATTTGTAGACATCTTCTTTTCAATCGAAAAACTCTGGACATTTTAATTCAGAAGAGAATTATTTTTGGAGGGAATTCAATGATTATTTAATTGTTAATTAATTCATCGTTGTGGGGTATTGGGGTCTCTCAGGGTTCATCTAGGTAATTAATTAGAATTAGTTAGATTCTTTGCCATAAGCCGATCTCGTGGGATTTTTATTAATTTTCCATGGACACCAGACTTGATGACGATTGTTGTGATGAGTTTTATTGATGAATTATTATTATTTTTTTTTTGGCATTTGATAGAATTTTTTTAACGTGGGAATAATTATTCGATTCTCGAGACATCACCACGCGCCTGGCATTTATTTTACGTCGCGTGTCTCCAACGACGGATATTAACAGTTTTGAAACGTGAACCGTCTTCCGGTTTCCCCCCTGGGGCTCATTTAAATTAGTAATCAATGATAAGAGAAGCAATTGCGAGAGTTGATGGTAGAAGCAGTTGATTGAACTGCATAAATTAATGCTAGATTAGGATCAGACAACGATTGAGATTATTCTCAGTATTAATTCAAATATTCTGATTTTATACTGAAGACTCGACGAAGGCCTCGATAGCTGTTTATTTTAAGAATTATTGATGATATTTTTTATGTTTTCTACGAACTTCTGAGAAGCGGATCATTTAATGGACGGGGAAAATATCGAAGAATTTTTCTACGTCCCCAGGAAAATTTTGCAATAATTCCCAAAACTTTACTAATAATTTAAAAAAATTGATTCACGACTAAGAAAATTTTGGGGTCATAAAAAATCGAAAACTCGTGTATTTTTTTACGTGAATCCCATCATAAATTTTTCAATATGAAGATAAAAAATGCAAATGTTGGAGGAAAGAATGTAGAACACAATTTATTTCTCCTTGCAAAAACTTACGTCATCGATACTTTAACGTTTACATATCATGTTCGTATTGTTTGTTTTTATAGAAAAAACTTGTCTCTCGTTGAGGCTTTATTTTCCTCAATTGTCTTGATATCGGTGTTATCACAATCCTGATAAGGTAATGAGTGTCTCAAACATGAAAAGATTGACCCCAAAATGAAGAATAAAATCAATTTATTGCTGTTTTTTAAATAATTTTTCGCGTAAACTTTCATAAAAATTCATAAAATTGAAGATCAAGTAAAAATTCTTTTTTCCGCTTAGATATCTGAACATTAAATGGACTAAACAGATTCTTTTTTTTAATGAAATGGAATTTTACAGGTTTCCCTAGTTGCGCAGTAGGTGCCTGATATATTTGACAATAATCTCGTGTACGTTTTATTTATTTTTGAATTTGTGGGATCGGTTATTAGCAGATTATTGGGGCATTAATTATGAAGGTAATGAGTATGCTATTGTCGGGGACTTGTTGTCAAGGTCGTAGCCAAGGTGAAGGTCGCTTCATCGAGGGTTATCAGGAAGTCAATCGATTTTCAATGAAACGCGTTTTTAAACGAGATATTCCGATCGGATGTGATAGGTATCACCCTGATAAATATTTTGACATAAAAAAAAATTCATTCGGTCAAGTAGTTTTTGAGATATTCGAACAAAACGATTTTTCGGAAAATCGATATATCTCGAAAAATGCTTGACCTATCGACCTGGAATTTTTCCCATATATTCTCCCACGTAATTTTCATTATTCCACAAAATTTCAGATTTTTAACTTAAATGTTACTCCTTTTTGTTTTTTTTTAAGTTCAAAAAATAAACACAAGTTAAATATTATTATTAATAATTATATTGTTGAATCACAGAACTTCCAGTGGGAAGGAAAAATGAGTTCATTAAAATTTTTTGGATGTAGATGTGAAAAAATGGGAGGAGTAATTAATTGAAAATTGAAATAAATATGAAATTTCGATGAATCTTCAAATATATTTATAATTTTTCGTTTTTTTTTATGTTTCAGGTCCTTGCGGGGGCAAAACCACCGGCCAGACTCGTCTCTGCACATTTTTTGAGAACATGGGATGGAAGGTGGGTGAATGATTCATTAATGATTTTAATGACGCGATCAAAGATTGGAAGATTATTAAATTTATATTCGAGTGATAGACCAATGAAAAAAATTAAAAATCTCCCGTAAATAATAAATGTTTTTAATGATGTCGCGTAGATTGTCGAGACATTTTTTTTTATTGAAAATCGTTGGGAAGTGAATTTTTAGTGGTAAAATAACGTTGCTTGGGATTTTGTTGAATTTCTGGGGTGAAATTCGAGGTTTTCATTCCTCCTGCGTTGTGGATTCGATAGAGTGGTGGTTGTCTTATTTTTCAGGTGTTCCGTGTCCCCGAGACAGCGACTGTGCTGCTCAGGTATGCTATTTAACAAATGTAACAACAGTGCAAAAAAAAGAGAATTAATTGATGGAACGTCAAGAATTAACGAAATTCCATGTTTCTGGTAATTCTTCAGTTGTCTCGTTGAGGTTGCTGTCGTCTCAAATATTTACTCAAGTTTTTGTTTAAATTTTCATCGCGAATAGTCGAAAAAAGTAGCTGCAAAATTATTGTTCTACAAAAATTATTTACAGACACTGCGTGCGACAACAATCTTAATGAGTTATTGCCGATCTCTCCTCATTTTTCATGTTATTTATTATTTTTTTTTGTAAATTTCTGGGAAATCCTAGATCAGATTGACGCGAAAAAATATATCGTTTTTTTGGGTTTATCATTATTTAATGACACACGTTTTCATAATCGTGCGTTTATTTTTCAAATTTTTTTTAACGCGTGGAAATTTCGGCAAATGTTTAAGGACGCTATATTTTTTAATGTCAATCAATAATTTACCAGAAAATTATAAAAAACGTGAAATATCTCTGAAAGATTGTTAAACATCCTTAATGCGACGATTTAGGAGAAAACTTTTGAAAAATTGAAATTTTCCCACACATCGCACAGCAATTTTTTATTCTGCAATTTTTTTTTTAATCAGTCGTCATCGGGTTAATCAAATCGTAAAAATCAAAAGCATCGATTCGCTCCTTTTTGCCACGTTTCCTCAATTTGTTGCAACAAATTCGTTGAACTCAAGTTATTCAATTAAAATTTGAAATAAAAAAAATAACAAAAAATTTCTTCGATCATCGAATCATTTAGCCATTCAATTTTTTCAGTCCATTTAATTTTCAGTATTTTTAATTTCAAGTTGATTTAAGATTATTTTGTAATAATTATCTCAACATGGTTTTTTGCTTTTTCTTTACCTTACAGTGGTGGAATCAAGTTCTCAGATCTCACAGCAGAAGAGGGTAAGTCATTATCATTAAAAAAAATAGTTATAAATTAATATAAATAATTCTCACCCTCTCCTCCTGAATTTTCCAAGTGCAAAATTTCGCTATTTCGAATTACCGATTTCTTAAAATTCCAATTACAAATTATTGCTATTTCAAATTTAAAATCCTCGCAATTTCGAGTTGCGAAGAAAAGTTATTTCCCATGAAATCGCTGTACTGGGAATAAATTTGTTTAGTAAGTGTAATTTAAACGGAGAGCTTCGTCAAACTCCCGAGCGTAATAAGAAGCTGAAAAAAAATAACAGATTGCATATTTTGCTCATTAATAAATTCATTAACAAGCGGAATTGTCTGATGCAATAGCCTCAAGGGCTTTCAACGATTGATCAGCATCCACACCCTCTCATGAATAAAAAATCATGAGAGTAAATCCATTTAATTATAACAACACCCAATAATCATAAATTTTTCTTCTGCCTTTCTCCTGTTTCTATGGATTATTAAATTGTTGACTATTTATTATTAAATTGTTCTCTTCGATCTATTCTCCACTCAAATCTTGCGATTCTTCCTGAGAATTCTATACTTTCATCTCCTTTCGTGTAAACACGTGATCAAAACGCAGACAATGAATACGAGAAATTATACGTTTCTCTTTTCTTCGTACTGTTTATCATTACACGAAAATAAATAGTGGCGCACTGCCAGGTATATTTCAGATGCAACTAGTTTCAAGAACTGCATCAATATGCAATCCCATCGTAAGTGGATAAATCATCTTTAAAATCGTCAATTATTATTCATCCAAACCAAAAAAAAAATGTCTATCCGCAATAAAAAATATTGATTACTATATAAATTATTTTCAAGTTGCACAATAATTTGTTACTCTATTTTATTTATTTTTTTTCATTTCACTCTCAAGTACACGTGACTCGTCATTTCCGTGGGGTTTCTCGCAGTTTATTTCCTAGGCTTCATGTTTTACAAATCCCTTTTCGCATCTAATAAAAAGGTGAATATTTGAAAATTCAATTTTTAAAATAACACACGTTGATTGATGTAAAACGCGACGTGGCACGTGATCAACGGAATAAATCACTCGTGACTAATTCTACAATACGAAACCGCCAGCTGACAATTTCTCAATTGCCAGTACCTGGATAAATGCCAATTTATTTAGCAGACCAGTGCTTGTTTATTCGATTAAAATAATAAATGATTATTAAAAATCAATAATTAAAGCGATAATAATTCTCCGTGATAATTGAGATTAAAATTTCATCTCCATTCTTTCACCTTTCATATTCTCCTAAATTTTTTCCATTTAATCTGTCGCATGCGATTTTAATTCTTCCATCGATTTATATTTTATTTATTTATTTATTTATTTTTACAATCGTAATCGATGAAGAGAGAGTGCGATCACGTCGTCGATTATGGAGGAAAAGTCGTACGATTGAGATTGACAGATTGAAGTCACCAAAATGTGAATATTCTGGGGATAAGAGGACACTGAGAAATTGGAGCATGACTGATGATAGTCAAGCCAAGTGGCCGGAGCTACTCAAGGTCGGCTCTGGTGAGGGTGAGTGCCAGGGGATGGTATTTCATCAGTTCACCTCAATCTCCGGAGTTGATCCTAGAGCTCTATTCTATCTCTCATTTCTAGACGCTAATTGTTCGATAAATCCCCAGAATTATCATGCTTATTTACTATTTAATTTGACAATTGCTCATTAACTTGCGTCGTTATTAATTTTAGGACCGACTTTCACTCGAAATCATTGATATTTTAGCATATATATTTCTTACAGGAGATAAACAAATACATGTATCAAGACGAATAACAGGATTTGGATTTTTATTCAAAGATAAATTGAATGAAATTTTTATTGGGTTGATATAATATGAAGAAAGTGAATTTTATCGATTGCAATTTGTCAATTCGTAAGGAAAATAATGAAGATACATAAAATACAAATTTATTTTTGTGGTAGAAAAGCGAAAACTATTTGGCAATAGAAATCCGTTGCATCTTTAAATATACCAGGAGAACTTGAAGAGTAAATCAGGTCAGACTGTCATTTCAGTGTGAAATTTCTCCGGCTACATGACAAAACCATTAGTTATGAATTTAAAAGAATGATATCTTGGAAGAAGCTAGATTGTTGATAGTTCCACCTAAAAATAGCAGTTGCTCAATTTTCTTTTTTATTTTTATCCAACACAATAACATTATTCGATGGAGTAAGGATGAAATATGGTTTGCAGGTTTCAAATTCCAGGAGAATCTTCTGAAGACGATGATCCAAATCGAGAATACATTCTTCCAGCTGGGTGAATCATGCAGCAGAAATTGCCTGATAATTTGCGACCGCGGTGCAATGGACGCATCAGCTTTTATCTCCAAGGACAAATGGGATTTGATGACATCCTCAAACGGCTGGAATAACGTGGAACTCCGTGATAATCGATACAATCAGATTATTCATATGGTATCAGCTGCGAATGGAGCTGAGGATTTCTACTCGACTGAAGATCACGCGTGCAGATCAGAAGGTGTTGAACTAGCTCGTGAGCTCGATTACAAAGCAGCTGCTGCTTGGGTTGGACATCCTTACTTCGATGTTATCGATAATTCCCAGGACTTTGAGTCCAAAATCTGTCGCATGATTGAATGTATTTGTCAGAAATTGGGGATTGATACCGGTGATCGATTGAGAGCTAGCTCTCGGAAAGTCAAATTCCTGGTTAAAGGACCTCTACCAGCTGACAGTGATTTTCCACCATTTCAGGACTTTGATGTTGTACACAACTATCTGCAGAGCAAAACACCCAAGTTACAGGCGAGATTACGTAAACGTGGACAGAAAGGTGGGAAATATTAAATAAACATGGGCTTAATCGTTTAATCGTGATATGTTTATTATATTTGATTTTTTATTGGTGGGCTCAGGTCACTGGTCGTACATTCACACCCTGAGGAGACCGAAAATGTGCGGACAAGTCGTCGAGGTGAAGACTCAGCTGACGCATCGGGACTACTTGAATATGCTTGCACAACGTGACGATTCACACTTTACAATATTCAAGCGACGTAGATGTTTTCTCATCAATAATCAGTATTTTCAGCTGGATATCTACCGGGAACCTGGACACCCGAGGTACCGATCTGGTTGCATCCTAAGGATGTCCTTTTTTATTGAAAATATAAAAAAAATTCAATGCATTTTTTTTATGTGCTCCAGGTGTAGGGGATTGATGCTTTTGGAGACGTATACAGCCCTCGCTGGTGAGGAACTAAAAAACATTCTGCCGAGTTTTTTATCAATCGAGAAAGATGTCACTGGCAATCCGGATTACAGTATGTTCAATCTAAGCTTGAGAGAGGAGTGGAATACCACTGGCAGCAAGTACTCCTATTTACACAGTAAGTCCATTTTTAATTATCGTAATGGTGATCGCTCGAAACTTTATTCAATTATCTCTCAGAATATTACAAAGAAATATTACCAGTCAAGATATTATACTGTAATTTATAATGTGACTTGTTGCGATTGTGATTAAAAAAGACTTGTTATATTTTTTGTTGTTATTTTTTGAGGCAATATTTTGGGATGTGTTATTTTGATAGGTAACCATCATAATGATTATCATCATGATTAATAATCATAATGCCTTCATCCCGTGTTTTCGTTTCCATACCCCGAGTTGTTTAGATGAGAAAAAAAAAAGAGAATTAATTTTTCCAGGCGCAACCAACGGTGCACTGAGGGTAAATTTTACAAACAACCACTGTGACACCAAGGATGACAACAAATTACACCAGATTAATGGGGTTAATGAGTTGAATGAAGATAATGGAGTGAATGGTGATAAAAATGCTTATGATAGGCAGAATGGTATTGAGATAGGGTTCAATGGGGTTAAACAAAATGGTGTGTGTAGTCAGAAGAAAATTGATGAGAATATCAATAGTGATTGTAACAATGCGCTCAATAATCGATTGAAGATTTGAGGGGGTGTTTAAGAGATCGGGGGTTTATATTTATTTGTCGGGAAGTGGTAAAACGATATTTGGCCAAATTTTTTTTCAATATTTTACATTGTTTTTATTATTATTATTATTATTATTATTATTATTTCTTAAAGAGAATTATTGAGGATAATGGAATTAATTTTATACTGAAATGTTAATTTTCCGATTTATTTACACTTTACGCCCGTTTTTTTGATAAATTTTACGTTTTACCACTTGACAACAATTTTACCCATTATTTTCGTCATAAAAATCTTTCATTATGTAAATTAAAAGTTGAATGTGGATTAAGCTTCGCGGTTATTTAAATTTGAGTGGTGGTTAGATGTAGAATCGCTTAGACTTTCCTTTTGACCATTGAGACAACTCATTTGAGAAACGATTTAATTTCAATTAATCATTGTTTAACGAAATGAAAAAATCGTTGGTAAAATTGTACTTAATATTAAAGTATTTTCTTCAATCCTTGAATAACAGGTAATTAAGTAATTTCAAAGTCTACCGGAAGTATTTGACACGGAGGAGTTCCGTTTTACTAAGAATTACTGAGAAAAATCTAAATGTGATAAACCTACAAGAAAAAAACAAAGAAATAAAAATAATGATAATGAATTTAAGCTTAATAAGAGAAATAAGTGGTTTCACTGGGATATTCAATATCATGCCATTGACATCCTTGGGATGACATTGAGTCAGAATCACTTGTAAAAATAAATAAACACACAACTAATTTAACTGATTCTCCGAATTACTGAAAGAAAATGAAAAAGTACATGAAAATTATTGGGTATTTGATTAACTGGAGTTTCATCTCAATCTCTCTTATAGATCGTGTATTCGTGAAATGAGCAATAACTCAAAATTAACATTTAACAAATTCATTTACACTGTCTGTATGGCAATCATTAATTTCACATTATTAAAATTGATGGAAAATTATTAAAGAGAGTAAATAATTGGATTGGATTTTTAGCTCGCTATGACTGATCCTGAGATGGCAGAATGGTTGAGACCCTCGACAATACTTTCAAATACGTGAAAAATATTTAATTTGGTACTTGAAGGTAAAATAATTATTGATTAAGCATTCAAGGGTTAAGGGCAGTTACAATAAATAATAATATTTCACATACTATTGCACATGAAATACGGATAATTGTGCGAATAATTTTACGGTGTGATTGCAAGAAAAAAACATTAATTATCAAAACAAAAAATCATTTTTACCAATTTTCACGAATGCACGATTGAATTATTAAATTCCCCTCAACACCTATTATTTATTATCATTGATGATTGCCAAAGTCAAAATTTTTTGGTGTTAAAAAAAACTTGTAAAAAAAATGATGAGAAAATTGTAAAAAAATTATCAGTAGCATTGGTAGTACTTAATTAATGGACATGTACCTAAAGAATTTTCAACAATGATAGAAAATCTCGAATCTCCCTTAATTGATTATTTAAATATCTAATTTATTTGTTAACATCATTGAACTCCTGCAAGAAAAATGGTTGTTAAAAAATTTCAAATTAATTCCAACTTTTAATTGTCCGATGATTTTAATTAACTTACCGTAATTTACCGAATTAAGTTAAAGAACTTGTCACGAAGAAAAAAAAAAAACTGAATCATTAAAAGTTTGAAATACTCTGGAAAATCGAGATAAAGTGCCTGCAAGAATATTCGAATGCATAAACACTATAAAAAATAATAAATAAACGATTTCATATATATTTTCAATGATGAATGCTATAATGAATGATGTCACTGCAATCATTTAATGATGGAGATAAATAAATGATGGCGAACTTGTCTCTATTCGACGTTGTACCTAAGATTTTAAGAATAAAATATCCTTCGTCTGCCATTCGTCTATTAATTTCTCCCACTAAATTTTTATTAAAAGGACAAATTGATAAAAATATGGATGTGAACAAAAAAACCATGAGATAAAAATATTTTAACTAGTTATATATATTTTATTGATTGCTCATTTGTTTCACAATTAAATCGTTCAAAGTTTTTCGCACAATAAATGGAACGGTCCGAACAATAAGTTCGCGCATTAATTTTTATTATCAACTAATTTTTTTTACCAGTAATACTTGTGGAAAACTTCATTTCCTGTTTGATTTTCTCAGTTTATTAATTATTTTGAATTGTTCACGGAGAGGATAAAACAGATGATCTACTCTAAGAAAATTTTTTCTCAGTTCTATTACGGAAGATATCGACGTGATATTCATGAGAATAAAAGAAGGAAATAAATAGGATAATTCCTATATCTGCTGGATCATTTATTTCACATAACTGGGCGTTTGATTACGATTAATATTAAGTTATTGATGAATCAATAATAACATTGTAAAATTCTACAAGAGTATGGAAGTATTAAATGATCTCGTAGAGATGAAAAAATTGTACAGAAACGTTCATTTTTTCTTGGATCAGGAATGAGGTCGTAAAATATTCAAATAAAATCGGTAATTACTTCGATAACAAATCGATCTAGAAGACAATGTGAAAAAAATGTATACATATAAATAAATAAACGGTAGAAATTTGGAAGAAATTTTGTGTTCCACAAGAGGTTCGATGAAATTACCAAACGAATAATTATACAATTACTCCACCACTCCATACCAGAATCCATAATTCTCTTAGTATTTACTCCCATTGAATTCATTAGGAAGATTAGTAATAAGAATTCAGAAAAAACATCATTATATCTCAAAATCTACTCTACGATATTTGGTAAAAGTGCAAATATTCGTTTACAATAGTTACGTCGCTCCACCTATTAAACCTTAGAATTATTTATGTTTATCAGTGATTTGGAGTTATTTGGAAGCAATGGCCCACAGGGCATAAGTCGATTTCCCAATCTTGCCAGTATTTTCATTTTTTTGGGCTTTTTTTAGGTAACAAACGTCAACTCACACGTGAGTTACAGTCATATTTGTTCAGAATACTTTTAACCAAAATGACGAATTTTTTATTTTCTCAGAACTGATTAATTGAATCGACTCCAAAAAATACATCGTTTTTGCATTTTATCATTATTACACGATCTGACCTTTTGGGAGTCATTAAATACTGATAAAATCCGAAAAAGCTATATTTTTTCATTGGCTAAAAGGGAATAAAAATCTCAACGGTAAATCCTCCTTGAAGCCCAATTAATTACTAAATACGTTGAAAATCTGGATCTATCTACCGACAGCCTTGGCCTGTTGTGCTTTGTACATCTTCAAGACTTTCTTACCAGGTACGAGGTTCTGCGCCAGTCCAGGTCGCTTCTTTCTCTTGGTCAAATTGTTCTCCTGGTCGATCTCGTCATCATCCTCATGGCCACCCTGATTGTGGAAATTCGTCTGGCAGATTATGGTCTCCTCGGGTGCTCTACTCGACTCTAATTCACCAGCACTTCTGTGCAAATCCGAGTCATGGGCAAACGTACAATTGTGTCCAAATCGACATCTCCCTTTCCTGTAGTTCCAGCATATTTTTCTTCCGTTGATCATCTTGGTGTCATCTAGTGTCGGTGTCATCTTGACATGCTTCTCTAAAATCGCACTCTTTGCTTTTTCAGCCTCGACGAATGGATTTATGAAGACTGATGTCTTCAGGGCAGGGGTACCATTGAAATCTGGAGTAGGTAGTGGAAGTTTCGTGCTGGAGTTGTTGGGCCTCTCGGAATCATTCACAATGTCTTCGTCGTCATCTCCTTCGTCTCTAGACCTTCAAGGAAATCCAGACATCATCATCATCAAGTTGACAAGACTCCACCTCCAAAATTCCTTACTAAACTCAAGGAGTAAGTTAATTACTTACACATTATCACTGCAATCATCCTCGCTTTCAGATCCTGAAGAGGTCCCGTAATCAGCAACCAAGGAAGCCATATTACACCGTTCTACCCTTACAGATTCTCTTCACCCTAACCCTAATCCATGGGATCACCCAAAACACAACGAATTAACCTCATCGATAGTAAAACTTGAAAAACAACAATTGTGATTTTATAGTGCAGCTATGTTGCCAGTTTTCTTCATTTTTCCATTCTGACACTAGTTCGACGAGAGAAAATTGACAGCAAGTGCCACCTGTTGTTGAGGTAAGAGTGGTTTTTCAATTTTAATACAAATGATTCAAAATAAATGTGAAAATAAAAATGGTACATTGTATGACAAAAAACCTCTTTATCGCACGCACCAAAGACAAGTCCCATTTTTTCCACACGAAGTGGGTAAAAGTCAAAATCGTGGGTAAAGTGAATTTCTAGTGCGTAAAGTGAATTTCGAGTGCGTAATTAGAAATTTTACCCTCGACCTTCCACATCGTGCAGAAAACCCCAATTTTACGCGCATCGTGTGGAAATCCTCACTTTTCGCACAGCGTGCGGAAACCCCCGATTTTCCGCACACTAAAATTATGTGAGAATTGAGTTTAAGAGACAGGTATTGCAGAAATCAACTATTCCAGACAAAAACCGTTTTTTCCGCACTAGGATTCAGTGCCGACGATGAAGGGAATTTGAGCTGTCATCTGGCGGTGGACATTGGACCTGAGACCCTCGTACCTCCTGTCTAAAGGAATTGTACCAGTGGTATTCGGTGTATCCGAAACGAGGGTAGTAGTTTCCAACCTCGAAAAAAAATGTACTCCAAGACCCGTGAAAAGTGGCGTTGATTCGCGTCGTCAGGACCGTGCCTGTGCCTCCTCCATAAGTTTTTCACCGTGTCGTGACTTTCCACGGTATCGTAACAAAGCCCTTGTCTCATCGGATGTGTCTAAATTCCCTTAAATATCCCCAATTAAATACCGAGCAATAGCCGAAAGAGTACCGGTAAGTGAAAAATTCAATGAGAAGGGAGATAAAAAAAGGTGGTAAAAAAGATGTTGAATTGTGCGGTGGAAGGAGTGTAGTGGAGGTATCAGTGAATGGAACGCTTCACCGAGAGGAGTTGGAGTTGAGTCGGCTGGTGAGTCCCAATCCCATTGTGCCCCCTCGTAGCCCCTCGTACCCCCTGGGGCACCACCACTCCCCCCCGGGTCAGACGCTCCATCCAATCTTCCCTCCAACACTTTATTTCCATTTTCAATCCCAATCGTCATTACATTACCTCATTACATCTTCTCAATCCTCAACTATTTTTATTATTCTCGTATTTTTTTTTCTTTCACAACTCAATGGCCGAATTCAAGTGGTCACGTGACGTGCGTGTGTTGAAAAATTATACATATGTGTATGATGTACGTACATGGGGATGAGGCTTGTGTTATGTGTTGGGGAAAAAAGTTGAAAAAAAAAAAATGTTAAGGAAAAATGGGAAGAAAATTGTTATGACCTTCAGGGGGTGGTGGGTGGGGATGTCCTGTGTACTCTAGTGTACTCTAGTGTACTCCAAAGAGAGTACACAGGAGAGTATAATTTTTTTGATTTTGTTTAATTAAAATTTGGTATTTCTAGTTGAAAAAATTTTTTTTTTGTGAAAGGGAGAATTTTGGGTCCGAGGGCATGGATAAAAAAATGATGAGGAGTTGAGCGTCCTTTCGTGCACTCTCCATCTCCATCGCCGCCATCGCGTAATGGGTAATGGATAATGGGCGAAGGGGGCGGGGGCAATAGAGGGGGGGCGTGTGTACTACGGCGGTGGTAAAGAGACAGGGACAATGACAACGTGCGGGGAACGTGGGGAACCTTTTTATGGGTCTTATAGTTTTTTTCATTTCTCTTTTTTTCAACAGGTTTAGTGTTTCTTCTTCCTTTTGGCACTCGAATTTTCGAATTCATTTCTAATGGTTATGGTTTTTTCATAGACCATCACTGCGTAAATGTTGAGTTTGGGTAATGGAGAGAAAAGTGGAAGAAAATGGGTTTCATCATTTTTTTTTGTCGGTCTAAATAGTAGAAAATTAAAATGAATAATTTTTTCATGTGTAATTATTAATTTAATTAATTTTCAACATAACACCAATAACTCCTGCATCGGTATATCGAAAGGATTGAACGATATAAATGATTTTTTTATTGATCATTCGGAATATTGCGGACTTATAATAAAAAATAATCGTACAATACTAAGAACTCGTGAGTTAAAAAAGTACAAAAGTTTATCAATCAAAAAAAGGAGACAGACGAAAAGAGAAGAGTGTTCCTAAAGGAAAACAATAAAGTGTAGGCATTATTGCAATTAAATAAATGAGTAACAATATCTATCGAAAATTGAATTTTCCACTCGTTTTCATTTAATTGAATTTGTTATTCAGGTGTGAAAAGGGCTGGTTGAGGTGGACGCATGTTGATAAAATGTCGGGATCACAGCGAATGAGAAAATCATCGCCATGCTCAACGACAAAGCAGGGACCAATGCGTGCAACCCTGCCAGTTAGTTCGTTATTACGACAGAGCAGACAGGGAAGTAGTTTGCGTAAAAGTAACAGCAACAGTCCAACTGTATCGCCAACTAATGCCAACGCATGGAGAGCGGCACGCATATCACCGGATACATCAGCCTCATCAGGACAGAGGAGTCCTGGATCACTCTCGTACAAAGGTATAAAAAAAAATCTGTAAAAAAAATTCGAGGGAATCATTAAACCATGAAATTTTTGTCACAGCAAAATCAAAGACATTGACTGGTCGGTGTAGCGATGGCCTGAGTGGTAACCAGAATATACGTAGAACTGCCTCTCTCGATACTATTTACTTGAAGGGCCAGTGGCCCCGTGACTCGTATTACGTACATACCAGCCTTCTCTCGGTGGACAAATCCACCCAGACTGAGGAATGGTCCAGTGAGCCCAGAAAAATCCACAGCAGACATCAGACTGAACAGGCCAATATCTCGCAGGATGACAAATTACCCATGGACAAGTACATAAGACAAAGGTACTTGCTGAAATTATTGGAATTATTGGAATAAAATGGAAATATCGAATGGAGTCAATGAAGATAATTATTAAAAAATGGATGATACTGTCGGATCAATAGTTAATAGAGATTTTTTGTTATTATCAAGATTACAACGGACGAATAAGGAGAGCACGAGTTGTAGAGAGCGAACGACTGCCTTTGGATTCATAATGCCTGGTGGACCTCCCCCTGCACTTCCTGGCGATCACACTGTGCTCCTTCCCAGTATTGCATCACAAACACCGATACGTGAGTTTCAATAACCTCAATAATTCGCAATAATTATTATTTTTTATAGGAAATAAATGTTTTTAATGGGAATAATTAGTGGGAAATTGAATTTAAGGAAATTACTGTTAATGAAGTAATTGGGAATTGGTTGGGGTGTGACTGCTAAGTAATGGAGTATTTCTAAATTATTTGAAGATGATTGAAGGTTATTAAAATTAATATTAAATGGTATTTAATATTATACACCTGTGTTTTTTTTTTTTGCAACAGAAAATCAGTTTAGTTTGAGTACAAAAGCAAGCCCCATGAACATACCAGTGAAACCCATGAGACCACCGATGCGCTCCTCCATTGAGGGCCTTAATCAGGAGATTGAGGGACTCGTCCTCAAGTCAAACTCTAATAGTAATGATCCAGAGCATGCAGTTGAGGACAAGGTAAAATTAAACTAATGTGAAATGTGTGTGTGAAGAATTGAAAAAGTAATAGGGTAATTTGAGCTTCAAAAAAAATCACTCGAATGATTTCAAAAAAATAATTATAAAAATGAGAAAAATTGTTCAAGGGTGGCAGATAGAAATATTGATTCCAAGGCATCTGCCAAATTTACGGAACAATATCTTTATTCATTTTTATAATTATTTAATTATTATTTTATGATCATTCGAGCGGCTGTTGCAGCGGAATTTCAAACCCAAAATTTATAAATATTTTTAAATAAGATAAAAGCCTTCCTCAACTTTAATTAATAATTTTAGTACGCGAGATATCGTGAACAAATGACTCCAGAGGGTCATAGGGCTCCTCTGGCGGATCTCCTGAGGGCAACGCGCAGCGTAAATACACAGACACCAGCCACAGACCTTCCCTCGAGTTCGTATTCTTCAGGTAAATTATTTTTAAATCCCTAAAATCTCGCGTGAAAAATTTATAAATTCTCGTACCCTTTCCCGAATTTTATCCTCACTCACCAATAATGACTGTTCTCTATCTAAATATTTATTAATATATCTATTCATATTAACGAATAAATGATGGGATTAAGGGCCACCATCTAGGAATTCAGAGTCTCCACTGATACCAGGCCTCTTGGATACTTCTCGTCCACCCAGCGATCTACCACAAGGTCGGCTGTTTAAGGATTCATCGTTAAAATTAATTGTTTTTTTTTACTATTGCATTGAATTTGCAACTCTCACTTTTTATACTCTTCATTTTCTCTCTTATTTTTAGCATGAGACAATTATAACGCAAACCAGGAACGAGAGATATTGATTTTTATGTGTTTTATCTATTTATTGATTATTATTATAATTTTGCTGTGATTATGACAATTTTTTTAATGTCTTGAAGTTTGTGAATGATTTGAAAATAGAGAATTAGTCATTCGGAATGATTTCTTTTGTTATTGATTCGATTAATTATTTTTTTATAACTTCCAGGTGGAAGTCGTGGATCAACGCCGGATCAGGAGAGGGAAGGACGATTAGGTACATCACCTCACATCAACAGGTTCTTGGCGAGAGAACCTCCCGATGGCTGCGAAAAAGTTAATCTCAAATTCGTCGAGGATTCGTCCAGGTAAAGATTTGAAAAGCTTGAAAAAAAAATTATTGTTAAAAATGGGCAGAAAATTAGAAGTGATTGCTTCGACGAGCAACAATTGGAAGTGGAAATACTGATGGCCAATATTTATTTCACTTTCACTGCCTTTCCTTTCGTAAAATTTACAAATTGTTTGTGTGATCTTTAATTAATGACTGAATGAATTTTTCCACGCGAATAGGCGGCCAATGATTGATGTCAGTAAATTGGATTTTCACCCGAAACCGTGTGTGGGATTCCAGTTGAAACCGAGTCTTGGTTCGGCATTTTTACCCCTGCAACAGCAACCAGCAAGTCCAACAGTTATATCCGGAACCCAATCACCATCGTCACAAGTTAATCCCTCAACACCTCCCCCTAATCCATAGTCCTTCCTTCTCCCACCATACATTAAAACAGCCACCCAAAACCCCCCCACCCACCCCCCACAAGTGTCAACATTCGTATTTTTTATTACCTTTTTTTACGACAAATATTTTACTAATTAAATTACGAGAAGAATTCTCACAAAATTCCCCCGCAATTCTCTCCTAGAAAGGATAAAAAATATTAATTTTTTCAAATTGTAAAATTAAAATTCATTGTAAAAATCGATTAATTGTCTTTCCGAAGGCATGAATTCAAACTGTTTCGCAGGGTTTTAAATATTATTCGATGATTACTTATCATCCAGAGAATTGCAGGATAATTTTGGGGATAAAGTTGTATTTTTACGTTTAGATTTAACGAAAAATGGAAACTGACCATGTACAACCAATCAATTAATTGAAAAACAAAAAAAAAAAGTTAGTAAATGTTAAGAGAATCAACGGGCTCTCGGCCTTGAGGTCTGAAAAAAGTGAATTTTTTCAGAGAATTAAAAAAAACTATAAAATAAACTTTTTTTTCTAAATAAATAAAAAATTGTTTCATTCTCCAATCCTTTGTTCTGTCAAATTCACCGCGCATGCGCAACTCCACTGATTTAACCACCAGTTTATGTTGACATTCTCAACTGTCAACTACTGTCAAATTAATGAATAAAAACAATTGTTCTATTGTCACATTGTGAATAATTAAAAACCTGAAAAGACAGCATAAAAATAAAAAAGGAAATTGATAAGATGGAGCAGTGATTGTACAATTTGAAGAGTTGTCTAAAGACGATGAGATCCTAACCTATAAATAAACATTAACGTTTGTGTTATTGAAATAAATAAAAATGTTGGAGACACGAGGGTGGTCATCCTCTCGAGATGAAGAGATTCACAAGGCAGCGGGTAACGTCCAACTGCGTAAATACGGTGAATTTTTCGCCGGTCTCTGCGGAAGCTGGTGGAAGCCCTCGTCAACCCTCGAGACCATCGTCGACGGTCCAATCCGCCTGGTCTACCGCATCACCGAAACCGAGAGCCTTCTCTCTCTCTCCGAGATGGAAAATAAACATCTATCCAAGATCCTGGCGACAGTCGCCGGCATCTGCAGGGAGATCCGTTTCCTGAAATCTGAATTTTCCCGTTTCTACTCAAAAATTATTTACAATTCTGATAAAAATCACCAGGATAATTACAGCGGTCTCTTCGGGGATCTCCAGGATATCGGTGTTTTTTGCAATAGAATCTCTTCAGTGATCCACTTGTCGATCGAGCAATTGTCAAGTTTAACGAAGACGACGGAGGAGGTCTACCTACCCGCGATGATTGAACACCTCATGGACCTCTTCATTATACTGTTGAGCCTCGACGAAGTTGTTAAAACTCATCCCTCTCTCCAGGACAATTGGCGCAAGTACAGAATTCAGGTGAGAACAGTAATGCACAATCCTAAAAAATTTGGCCTCTGCGAGAGCCAATTGGTAATGCTGGATAAATTGCTGAAGGATTTGCACGGCCAATTGTTGACTGGTCATTTATTTCACCGCGCTGTAGAAGGAGTGATGAATATCAGCAAGACACCAGTGATGAACGACCACCTGTTGAGCTACCTCAGGAACCAGCTGACAGAGATCGAGGCGAAGGTGCTCTCGCCGCATCAGATCACCAGGAATCTGGTGCGACTCAATGTGGGTGTCATTTTGTCGGTTAGGCTCTTCGGGGTGTGCGATAAAAAGGTGCAAAAACGATTGATCGAAGTTAATAAGAAGGTGTACGGTGTTACTCTGGTCGGGAATGTCTTGTGGATACCCTCGCAGTATCTCTCGGAAAATCTCCCCAAAGAATTTGGCAACTCCGCTGTCAATTGTCAAGTGGGTGAGAGATTGCTGGCGGGAATTATCCAAAAACTCGGGCAGAACTACACGAGTATTGTTGATCGATCAATGACGTGGTGCATGGATGCACGAAATATACTGTCCAAATCTGAATTCCACATTCAGGATATCAGGAAGGAGTACAGCCTGCTGAAGCAGGTGGTGGCAATTCTCCAGCAGATTAACGAGCTTGTCTTGACAGTGACGAATCTCCACGCAGAATTGTCAAAGCCAATGAGCCGGGGAACAGTCCAGATAATCTGCCGATTAATCGAAACCCAGAAGACGCTGGAATGGACTGTTGATTATCTCGGACCGAATATCGTCCAGGCACAGGCGCGTTCTCTCCAGTGTCTCTCTTATGAGATCCTGTCGATCCTCGAGTCAGCGCGAAAGGGTCTCATCCAGAAGGATCAAGGCTACAGTCGAGAGCGACTCGATGCACTATCACTGATGAATATTGCCATGAGATTAATTGACAGTGCACCGTCTTCTGAGCGCAGATTGATCGCCCGGTGTGCCTTGACCATTTGTCGCCAGCTGTCACCCGCTGACACCTTCAAGGACGATGAAGCGATAAACCTCAAACAAAAACTCGATGACTTGGATACAATCGCCGAATTCCACTGGATCATCTCCGAGGCATGTGACTACTCCGTGCTACTCCATCACCAGAGCATGATACCCGCGTACCTGGCGGGCGTTTCAGAGGCCGATCAAGATGTCTCTCACATCGTCCATCTGTTCAAAGCGTTCAATTCGATTGTTACGAGAACCGGTGGCTCCGACGTAACCGACACCAAGATAAACAACTTCAAGGAGTCCCTCATAAAAAAACTCCTCGAACCCACGTGCAGAGAAATCGAGACAAGTCTTCGCCTCCACGTTCACGCACACCTCAAGCTCGACTCATGCAATCCCCTCAAAGTCGGTGTCAAAGACGGCGGAAGAATTGTTCGCTCGTCCCCATTACCCCTGTCAAATAATCTCGTCAGTTCAAAACGATTCATCGAACACTATCTCGACGACATGTTCTACAACCTGACGACTGTTGCCCTTCACGACTGGAAGACGTACAGAACAATGCACGCCCTTGCCAAGTACAAATTGGGCCTGGAGACCGTGGAGAATCATCTACCAACGCAAACACTTGAGCAGGGACTCGATGCACTGGAGATAATGCGGAATATCCACGTTTTTGTCTCCAAGTATCATTACAATTTAAATACCCAGACATTTATTGAGCACACAAGTGCCAATAAACACTTGAATACCATCGGCATTCGTCACATCGCCAATTCAATTCGCACACATGGAACTGGCATAATGAGTACAACAGTAAATTTGGTTTATCAATTTCTCCGTGTAAAGCTCCACACATTTTCACAATTCCTTTTCGACGAGCACATAAAGTCTCGTCTCCTACGAGACATAAGATTCATGAGATCCCAGAGGGAGCGCAACGAATTGGTGCCCTACACCTACGAGCGCGCTGAAAAATTCCAAAAGGGAATACGAAAACTCGGAATGTCCGGTGAGGGATCATTGAGCTATCTAGATCATTTTCGTCAACTGATAACACATATTGGCAATGCTCTCGGCTACGTAAGACTCATTCGATCTGGTGGTCTTCACGCCTCGGCCAATGCAGTCTCATTTCTTCCCGAAATCAATTCCTCTGCTCACTTCCAAAGCGCCTGCCACAGCCTCGATTATTCATCAACAACAAACGCAGCGGCAAAACGATTGGACGACGACATTGGCAATCTCGTTCGGAATTTCACCGAGGGAATTCAATATTTCAAATTGCTCGTCGATGTATTTGCCTCGGCCTTTCGCGATCCCAAGAGTTTTCACCTACAGCAATTTTATGCTATTGTTCCACCGTTGACTTTGAGCTTCGTTGATAACGCTGTATCGAATAAAGAGAAGATATTTAAGAAGAATAAAGATGGGGCTGCCTTTACTGATGATGGATTTGCTATGGGGATTGCATATATCAATGCACTTCTCGATCAGGACGCCGAATTCGATGGCCTCCAGTGGTTTGAAACCGTGAATTCTCATTTTAATCGGGAGAAAATTGCCGCCGAGGTGAGGGCCGACGGAGGAGATGAAAAACTTCAACAGACCAAGGCGTTAACTCTCAAGAGGATTGCCCAACGCACTGCCGAATTTCAGTTGCTCTATTATTCGCTTTCGGGGGCTAGAGTATTTTTTAAACAGCCTGAGGAATCGTTTTGAGTTGAAAAAATAAAGCTTCGAGACTTTAAGTGATTTTCAATGAGACTTTGTTAATGAAATTGATTTGAAATCATTTCATTGACCCTGAATGAATGACTTCAAACGCAATGGAGGCACTGAATTCGCAATAAATGAAATTTAAGAATCGAGTTCATCTATTAATTATGAATCATTCGGAGGGAGAGAAATAATTCAATTTTTTAAACAATATGGGCTTCAATGTCTTCTTTAGTTTTTAATAATAAATACATGACGATAACAATATAAATATAATAACTAATACATGACTGATAACAGAAACTGAGAATTACGAAAACCGTAAAAATGACTAGCAGGTGTTTTCTTATTTTTCTACTAAAAACATTACACATAACATCGCGTTGCTTTGGTATTGAATGAAAATTCCATTCTGTAAGTACCATAGGATAACTGCTAATTTGGAGTTAGCATTAGTCGGGGCACCAGTTCTTAGTCTAGGAAAATATTAGTCTAGTGAGATTCATCGAAAATAACTAGCTCCATCAATCAACTAAGAATTCTTATTTTCAGCAAAGCATTGCCTATTTTGCCGGGTCATTGGTTTTTTTTTTTGGCATATTTCTATCAAGTTTGTGGCTTGGAGGACTCGTCGGGGTCGAGAAGATCGTCACAAGAGGCGGTTGGAGGCAACAACTGCCTTCCACCTCGTTTCTTACTGCGAGTGAAGACTCTCGTCAGCTGAGCGAACTTACGCCGTGAAACTGTAAAGACAAAATATTATGCAAAATATTGTAATAACAAGCAAATTCTCTCTCTTCGAATTTCTCCTCTGAAGACAGCATAACTCTTCTTACTTTCGTTTTTCGTCTTTGAACTTGACATATCGTTCATTGGATTCCCTTTCTTGTTATTATGTCTGGAATAAATTCTGTTAAAACTATTCCGGCGGGTAAGAATTATTATTTATACCTTTTCCCATGTTTCTTAGTCTTTCCTTGAACAGATCTTCCTCGTCGTGGCTGCCCTGGACATCAGCTGATGTGCAACGACCACCACGAGGTACTTTCGTGTCTAGAAAAATATTTTTTACTGAATTTTTTTTACTGATGAATGGAAGCATTGACTGTTTTATTCTCTCATTTATTATTTACGAAGAGAATTAATCGGGATGAAATAAAATTGTGGAGGAATGGATTATATTACAAGTATATATTAACATAATATTACCACTCTCCAAAGTGCTCAAGAAGTCCTCATTCCATCGCAGCTCAGCCATGAACTCTTCATTTTGAAGGAACATAGCTATCCTCTGGTCCTCGAGGATGGAATGATCCTGGACACCTCCAGAATCTCCATCGGATGTCTCCAGCTGCTGTGGGATCCTGAGGAAGGTGTCGGGTAGAGGACCCAGCAATGGTGGCTGCCACTTGCAAATACTCTCTTGGACTCGGGCGTCGGCTTTCACTATCTCCGGGGATTTTGGAGGATTACCTATCAAAATAACACAACTCAAAATATTACCTCAAAAAATCACAACAAAAATATTGTAAGTGAAAAAATTATTGCTTCAAAATATTACAGCTTGAAATATTTCAACAAAAGACGTATTATTCCGAAACATTACAAGAACAAGGAAAAAACATATTATTACATTATAACATATTATTATATCATAATCCCATCATTTGTAATATTTTTAAAAATAATATAATGATATCGTAATATCTCTCGTAACGTAATATCGACTCGTCACATTTTTTTGGAGTAATATTTTCGCGAGGTAATATATTCTCATTAAAATATTTTTACTTGTAATAATTTATTGGAATATTTTAAGGGAATATTATTATTGAATAAAATTCATAGTGATCACCTTTTGGAGTGTCCTCGGACTGTTCTAGCTCACTCCTGATTTTTTCGTTCTCGTTGTCGGTGCTCATTGCGAGTAGCTGATCAATCGTTGTGTCGACGGCTCCTTGATTCGATCGAAGAACAGCCTGCAAGGATACCAAAAAAAAAACCATCCTTTAAATAAATAAAATTACAAAAAAAAATTAACGTCTCCGATGAAAATGGAGAGGTGTAAATTGATTTCGAGAAAATGTCATGGAGGAAAAAATCAATCTACTCAAAACTCTGTGATACAGAAAAATAATTTTACCTCGATAACATCATCGTCCATCTGTGGAAACATATTTTTGAAATCAGCCATCGCCTGGTAGAACTCCAGGGTGGTCTGTTGCTGCTGTTCAGCAGCTGATGCCATGATCGATCCGTCCACCAGGTACACCCTGAAATTATCAGCTGACACCTAGCACCTCACAGTGTCACCCCTAGTTCCCATTCTCCAAACCCACTAAACCATTTACACACCGAAACTAATTGAATAACGGACGTGATAACTACTCCAAAATAAAATGATAATTAAACCTCGAAGAGGTTATTGTTGCTGTCTGGATTGACAGGACAGCCCTTCTACTGCGCATGCCCATTTTCCCACTGGCAAATTGTTTTTTTTATTTGAAAAGATTTCGTAATGACATGATAATTAGTGCAAAAGAGACAAAAAGCCGGATAATGTGTAAAATTTATCGTGTGACATGTAAAATATTAAATGTAAAATTTCAAAGACGGGGGGGGTGGCTCTGCGCGTTTGTTGTCTGCGCACACAAAAATGGGAGTGGTGAAACGCCTCTTGTCTTTGAATTTGTTGTGTTCACAAATTTGTCCTTGGACAGGCGACTCTGATAGGAAGATTAAATCGTTAGAGGGGCGGATGGGGTCAAATAACACCGACCTCAAATAATGCGAAAAAATGGATATCGATGCGGTAATTATTTCATTTTGGAACTTATAACTGCAACAATATTCAACTAATAAATTAATATATTAATTAATAAATCTCTTGATACCATCCAATTAATTTTGTGATAATCAAAAAATAATTTAAATGATACACCTCGTTTTTTTTTCAATCATAGAAATTGGGAAGTGAAAATTTGGAGAAAAAAAAATTAATTTCACATGATCGAGTTATCGATAGGTATTATTTATGTAAAATACAGGAAAAAAAATTAAAAGGGATATAAGAAGATATATTTCATTTGATTTTTTGACATTGGCCTCTTACACTTGATATTGCATGATAAAAATTCATTCGTACAGAACAAAGAATAAATGAAACTTATTGATAAATCAATTCATACGTATACACATATTCACAAATTGTTTATAGAGGCACCATGGTTGTGTTAGTCCTATGGATTTAGTATATCGAAGCAAAATCCCCTCACATTTCGCGGTTTTTCACTTCTTCACGATCCAATTGAATGATTATTATCATCTTGCTACACCCCAAACGACTCAACAAATAATACATACACAAAATCCTATCAATATCTCCCTATCTTTAATATTATTTACAACAAGTAATATAATTGTTAGTTAACATTGAAGTCTCATTATCGACTAAATAAAAAGTATTGGAAGAATACTTTAAAGTTGTTTGAGACTTGTTCAATAAATATTGTGTTGAGCTGCTCTTTGTCGGTTGTCAGTCAAGAGTTACTCTAAGATAAATTCATTATGATATTTGTTTTATCCATCAGCATATAAAACAAATGACATTAGATGATTGAGAGTTATTTCTCTCTATTCGGATTGTTTGAATTTATGTTACAAGAAAAAATTGGTCTATGGGTATCAAGTGATTACAAGTGAGTTAAAAAACACTTTATCAGGGAAATGAATTTTCAAGTGGCAGTGGTGGAGTTATAGGCGGCAGATGATCTCCACATGTTGGGAAGTTTGGTGGTATTGGGGGTAGATCGGCATGTGTACCGACATGTAGAATTAAATTCATGCCAATCACTATGTGGAATAGAAAATGACAATGGAATAGCCAGTATCCTGAAAAAAAAATTGTAAAAATAAATCAATTGCATGATTGATGAGGTAATTGCTTCATCGATTTATCGTGTTAGTGGGTAATTAGGCTGATTAAATTAGGCTGATTAAATAATTATATAAGATAATTAGGCTGATTAAATTACCGGGATTATCCGCTCGGAATCTGAAGACCACGTAGCCGTTGTTGGGCACTGCTATTGTGTCTTTTGATGGTGGTAAATTAAATTCTCGGTGTAATAACCCTCGTCTGTCCAAATCCAATGCGTGTTTCAAGTTGATTTTTTTGACATTCTTGTCCGGCGATCGACCCATGCCGATAACATTGAAGGAGTATCCGTGAAGATGGAATGGATGGGACAAGTTGGGCTGTTGAACTGTGATGATACGACAGGTTGTAGTAAAAATAGCAGTTAAATATATTCAGATGAAAAATTTTGTAACAAGTGCGTGTTCATTTGTATTAAAAAACAGGTACTCGAAAATTTATAACAAAATGATGTCTAGTACTGAGAGAAAAAAATATCAATTAATGGATCTAATACTTATCGGAAAAAGGACTTTTCCGCACTTGTTACGAAATGTACTAATTTCTTATCAGTGTAATAAATGGTAAAAATGATGGAATACCTTCGTCAACGAGAACCACTTCGACAATAGCATTATGAGGAATATCAACTTTATGGGTGCACATACAATTAGCCCCACAATCCGCTGGTCTATTATCACCATTACAAAATTGCTCGGGTGGTATGTCATCAACTTGCGAGAGCGGTGGAGCCGGTGGGAACGTGAACGAAATCTCATCAACGAGGGATATAACATGATCACCCGTTGGCGCAACTGTACATATCATTGTAGTGGATAAAATAATCAACAAATAATACCAAATGATTTATTACTAAAAAATTACTCTACATACCCAAGAACCGGTTGTACGTATTTGGCTGAAAAACTTCTTCAGGCCGATAAAAGAGAAACCTAAATGGCAGAAATATCTTAACGTCTGGTCGGGCTTGAAGAATTCCCTCATCAATATGTCTAGCATTCTTCAATTGATTTATACAGACAGCGTCTTCTCGTGGCATGTTACAAATGGCATCCAGTGGATTAAGTACCTGAAGCGACAGCAATATATACCCATGTCAACAACCCATAATCAACGAATGATATTAACAATATAAATAAATGAATAAATACGTACAACACCTTGGGGTAAACCAAGATCATATGTTGGTGGTTGTGAGGCGGGTTGATAAGGGCCTCGGGCATATCTAAGAATGGCAAGTTGTTGGGCTCTCTTGATACCGCATTCACCAAGACCTCGAAGCTGAATCCAGTATGCACCCGCCGGTTGATCAGCATTTATTACAAAATCATAGCGTTCACCGGAGAATGAGATAATGGTATCAACAGCTACTGGTTGTACGGGCTCACCATCTGTAGCGATGAGATTCAGTGTGTGGCCTTGAAATGTTATTTGCGCTGGACAAACTGAGCCGAAGGAATTTATCAAGCGGAAACGGTAGCGACGCCCTGGAGTTATTGTAAATACCTCCAACGGGGTGTTGGTCATGAATCCAGTATTGGGATCCTGCAATCAATATTATCCAATATTTAGATTATTGTTGTTCATTCCTTGTATACGTTATTCTGATTTTTATATTGGATCTGCCGTAATGTGGGGTAACTTCCTGGTCAATCGTGCCGCATTTGCCCCAGGAGATGTTTGCCACTTACAGACTCTCCTGGTGACCAAGGAAAATCATGGAACCTTGGCCGGCACGGTCACCATCAACCAAGCTTCAACGGGAAATAATATTTATCGATGATTACTAGTGTCTGGACTCCAGTTCGACGGCTTCCCAAACATTAAAATTCCAATGCCCTAAGTCGGACTCAAACCCGCGCCTCGCGAGTCTCGTCGTCCGGGCGACGAGCGATTTAACCAATTCGTTCACTTTCGTCAGTGCCATTTAAATTTTTTCATACAAAAAATTGAATCAATTTTTTTTTTCCATACGCATAAATATATGATTTTTTAAATAATTATAACGCATATAATAAAAAAATGTATATCATATAAATATCCACTTTTATAATAATTTGAAATTTTTTAAATTGACTTTTTTTTAATGAATTAATTTTTCATTTAATTTTTTAAATTAAAAAAATAATTAAATTAATTAAAATTGATTTTTAAAAATTAATTAATTAATTTCTTGATTTCAAGACTGAGGACAGGTGCAGAGGTGCTCAGCACTTGAAGTATGAGTATCCACTGAATAAATATTATTCTCTAGCCGATGGAATTTAATTTGTTTATAAAATTTCAGTACGTACGCGGAATTGACCCTTTCCATTAATGAGAACAGTTTCTGGATCTTGTCCGGTGTTGACAGCGAGTCGCCCTGGATACCTCTCAGCAGCATCTTCATGCATCCAATCACTGATCAGAACAACGTGAGTGGTAAGATCGTAATCATAAAGATTACTATTAGGATCTTTATTCGGTGGCTGTCGTATGACAATGCTACCGTACAATCCGTCCATTTTTTGGAGTCCGGTGTGAGCATGCCAAAAGTGTGTGCCTGCATTCGAAGCTGTCCACTGATACCTGAAATCACACGATAGATTAATTAATACCATTGAATACTAGAATATAGCCTCAGGCTTCTATGAACTAATTTTTATAAGTCTATGGTTTAAAAAATAAATCAACATAGAGATAGATGTTAGGACTAAACATAAACATAAGAGATCACGTGGCAAAGGGACTGGGAATTTTTCTTTTGAATTTCTCATTGAATATTTTTAGTCTGCTGAGGCAGGTCATAGAGACCAGATATTTCTTGGTCATTCCATTTTTTAATAAATTAAAATTAACGTAATTAATCCACTGTGTTTAAATTATTTATCTGTCTCACCATATTCCATTATTGAATTATTTAAACATTTATATATTCCATTATTGAATTATTTAAA